>NW_015161447.1:249187-254653 GCF_001447785.1 Gekko japonicus
CTCTCGGCCGAAAGAGCGACTCCCCCCTAGTGCGCCCTAAAGCGCCCCGGATCCGAGCTCCTCTCTTCTGAGGGGCTCGTTCGGGTCTCCGCTCGCGCGGATTCCCTCCTCCACCGCGGGCGGGCGAGGCGCCCTCGGGAGCGACCCGAGGAAGCGTCCGCCATGCGCGGGAGCCAGACCGGAAGCCCAAAGTCCTTCTATTTTTAAACAGCAAGCTGTTTGTGCTTAAGCCATTCCACAGTTCGTTTTGATGTGAGAGTGAAAAGATTAATAAAATATACCAGCAACCAATGAAGACTAAATATACATATACTTTATCTATAACTGGAACATTTATGCTGCAACCTTTTCTCATTGCTCTCAATGGGTAAATAATCAAAATTGCTTCCATCAGCCGTAACCTGAAACAAATTCCCTTCCTTCCCCCCCCTCCCTCAGTTTCAAAAATGATATGCAATTTAACCAATAAACTTTTGTCTATGCAAAAACTGTAAAGGTTCCCAACCACGTTATTCCCTTCCTCCCCCTCCCCCTCCCCCCCTCCACCAACTCTAACGTAAACTTTAACTTGAACAGTGCACACAGACAGAGATAAGGGTACAGAGAAGATAACAATGCACTTTAGTAAATACAGACCAACTAGGTTCAGAGCGCCTAGAGTCCTCGACCCTTTCCCCTCTGAACGGAGCCTTGAAGACTCCCCCATGTGGTCTTCCTCCCCCCTCCTCTTGGGCTGAAAAATCGAGTTGTCCTTATAAACCCCTCCCCCCCATTCGACTATTAGTTATTAGGCTGTTAGCCTTATAAGGTTGTTTAAAGCACGGAACATAAATTGTACCAAGTCTTTCTGCTGTCTTTACGTTGGAATTAGTTCAGGTGCTTCCTGCAGCAAAACGTATTGGAATTTTGCTGCCCTTCATAGGAGACGTAGATTCCCACTTGCGTTTGTTGCTAGCTTTGTCACAGTCCATCGGAATTTGCAGCTTAAGAGACTTCAACACCAAACCTCCAGCTTCAAGATTATCGATAGTCCAGCTCTTGTTGTGGTTGCGTATTTGCATGGCCCCGGATGGGAGCCATTTGTAACGTATGTCAGCTTCCATAAGTTTCAGCACAATGGGTTTGAGAGTTTTGCGGAGAAGTAGGGCGTCTGAGGATAGATCCGGAAATACCTGGATCATTTTCTCCCGAAATTTGATGCCTCTGGAAGTGCGAGATAAGTCCAGAATCTGCCTTTTTGTGCGTGATTCTGCTAATTCTATTATTATGTCCCTCGTGTTTTTTGCTCGGGTAAATGCGGAGCCCAGTCGGTATGCCTTCAGAATTAGCGGTGCTATTCCCTCTTCAAGTTTCAACGCTGCAGCAAGCCAATTAGCAATAAAAATGCTTAGTTCAGTGTTCCCTTCATCTTTTTCATCAAATCCTCTGAGTTTTAAATTTCTCTCACGTACTTTATTTTCTAAGGTAATAATTTTTTCCTTTGCCCATTTTTCATGCTTTTCTAAGCTCTGGATTCCTTCCTGGTTCACCTGTCCCATTTCTATTGCAGTCTCAGCCGTTAAAGCAACCTCCTGCATCACGTTTTGCAAGGCTTCGAGCTGCTCGTTTACTGGTTTTAGAAGTTCCTGAAGGGTTCCCACAATGTCTGCTTTAAATGAAGTGAGACTTACATGAAAGTCAGCTGCCCTGAGCAATTCCTCACCCTGTGGGCTCGTCTGTAATGATCCGGCGGCCATTTTGTTTTCTGCTCGGTGAGCTTGAGACTTTGCAGAAACCACTTTTTCTTCCCGAAGGATGTTTTTAAAGAAATTCGAAGATGAATGAATCTTTTTCGGTTTAACCACGATCTTTTTTCCCATAACTTGAGCTATGAATTTTAAATTCCGTGTGCTGTAGAGTACGAATTGGGGGAGTCGGCAAGGAGCTCGATCTTTATGAGACTTTCCCCATTGAGTCTGTCGCTCCGCCCCGCCCGGCCTTTGTGTTGATGAATACGAGGCTGCTCTATTTCATTCTGCGGCATTAACAGCATTTTTTTTAGCTCTGCGTATTAGCGAGCTCATCCCTGCTTCACGGAGTGACACTTCAAACAGGGCTATAAGATTTACTGACATCAAGGTCTGAGAGGCTGGTTTGGCCATTACTATTCGGTGGTCGAAGACTGATCAGGGGGGTAAAGATTCGGTAATAGAATTGGGACGTTGTTCTGAAGCCGAATTACGCCCAGTGGTGGTGTTACACCATTACTTGAGTCTCAGGGGGTCGGGGGACGGTACGTTATTTCAGCATAGGGATGCGTCCCCTCTCACAAAATTTCAATTTTGGACACTGACGTGGAGGGTGCTTAATCAATTGGGTGTGGGCAGGTTCCGTTTTCGGACCCATTCATTTAGAATTGGAGCTGCTTTCACGGCTGCAGCCATGGGGTATTCGGGGGAGGACATACAAAGCATTGGACGATGGAGATCCCGTAGTTTTAAGGGGTATTTACGTCAATGCAAGTTTTGAGTGGAACACTTTCTAAAATAGTTCTTTTGCAGGTGCTGTGGGCCGACAGGCACGGAGGAGAGTCACTATCTGCGGCCACAGTATGCTTTTTTGGGCCGCTCATCAGGCCAAGAGGACGATGTTTGGTTCTCAGTTGGGGCTGAGTGAGTTGACGTTGGTTGAATGGTGGGGATGGAGGGGCATGCATTGGCCCAGGCTACTCCCCTATTGTTTGAGGAACAGTGTGGGCCACTTCCTGGTATTTTACTGGTGCACCTGGGTGGCAATGATCTTGGCCTGATGAAAGGCAAGGCCCTGGTTACCCAGGCCATAGAAGACCTGAAACTGGTTCAGGCAAGATGGCCCAGGGTGCAAGTAATTTGGTCCGCAATTTTACCACGGCACGTATGGTGCAACTTGGAGGATCCCAGATGCATCGACCGCGCTTGTCGCAAGGTGAACAGACAGATCCGGAAAGTTATGGAAAGTGGTCTGGGTCAATATTTACCACACCCTGGAATAGTGGTCGGTAAGACCGACCTCTACAGGGATGATGGTATTCACTTGTCAAACAAGGGCAACAAGTTATTTTTGGAGGACATTTGGCAAGGGATCAGGGCCGCCTTAGGTTGTTAAGTGGCCGCGTCAGCCAAAGCAGAGGCTTGACTTTGCGAGTGGCAGAATAGTACAGGAATAAGGAAGCGGAAAATGGTGAGCACCTTAAGCCGTTCCTTGTTTTGGAACTGGGGGGGGTCTTCAGGAACGGCCTGCAGGTTATTAAGGCCCAGGGCGGTCAATCATGATTCCCTCTGGGAACCTCTTGGGTAAGCTCCTCTCTGCAAGCTGTATGGTTTCAGGGGTAGGCGCTCCTGGGAGGCTACCAGTGGCTGGGCTGCTGGTCGCAAGCCAGATTAATGGCTCAAGACTGGGGTTGGTGGCTCGCCCACATATTAGACAAGGAGGCTGGTCATCCTGACACCTGCCTTGTCTGTTCCACTACTTAGGAAATGCTCCCTTGCCGTTTTTTGGTTAATAAACTGTATATAATATATAAAGTGGCCCTTGTTTGATCCAAAACTGTTGTCCGTCTCGTTATTCCGACTGTGGGGGCAAACCACTACACCATGCTGAGGGGAAGAAGGCCCTAGAAAGTCAGGAGGGCAAAAGGCACCTCTGTGAGGTCAGCTGAACCAAGCATAGAAGGGACTGCTCCACAATTATTGCAAATATCAGCAGAACACAATGCATGCTAAGCAGCTAACATAAAATAATTTCAAATTTTGTTTCACTTGAAAATTGTGAATTCTGTGAAATACTCCATGTTTCTGAAACTTTGATGTATATGTACTATGCTCAATGAAGGTTAACATAGGTATGCCAAATGGCTGGGAGAAAAATGTCCTGTCCATTTGATAGAGGTTTCCTGTGAGCTAACGGTCAGTGAAAGTGACATGGAGTTAAATAACATCTTTTTTTTAATAGAAATTTTATTAACTTTCAATAACACAAAGATACAAACCATTATACACAGAAAAGTAGGGGTTGGTTACATAGAATCAAAACTAAGATTTACTAATAACACCTTTTGGATGGCAGGTGAATTATAAATAAAATGTTTATCAACTAAGACCATTGATTAAGCAATATATGAATAACTGTCAATAGAAAGATGTAGAAGAATTAATTTACTTTATCTCTCTTTTAGTTATAAAGCATTATCTTATATTTGGCTTCGGAAATGTTTTCCCAGTCGAATCTGTGTAGAGATATATTGTCCAGTATTGGGAACCAAATGCTGAGTGGATTGCAGAATTCACATTCGTTCTGATGAGTGATATTGAAAATTTTTCTAACATAAATATATCTCAAGTCTTATGTATCCATTGGTTAATGGTAGGAGGTTTATTATTTTTCAGCTATTGTTGATTTGGCTGTTACTAATAGGATGTTGATTAATTTTCTTGTATATTCAGAAGGTCTATCGGGAGGCCATAGGTGAAGCAGCATCAGTTCGGGAGTCAAAGGTAAGTTATAACTGGTTAATTTTTCAGTCTGGTTTGCGATCTGTTTCCAAAAATGTTGGATCTATTTACAAGATCACCAGTTATGAAAATAGTTAGTTAGCTTTTTCTCCACAGAGTTTCCAACAATATGGTGATATGGATGGGTTTATATGTGTTAGTTTAGATGGCGTTAAATACCACCTAGTGGTTACTTTTAGATTAGTTTCTTGTAAACGTAATACTTTGGATATTTTTGTTTGTGTTTGCCAAATTTCTGTTCAGTTTACATCCGTCAGATGAATTTTGAGGTCTAAGTTACAAGCCGTTTGGTAACTTAAAGGCTGTTTTGTGTGAACGTGGATAATCAAATTGTAGATCTTGGAGATAAGGCCTTTTTTTGGATAACGTTTGAGTAGTAGTTTTTCTAGATCCAAAAGAGGTTGTTTGCTTGAAGAATTGAAATCAGTTGTATGGATCAGATTTTGCACTTGTAAATATTCAAACCATCTGATGACAAGTGTTATGTTTCTTTTCCAAATCCACTTTCGATATTATTTTGCCTTTATGCATCACATCTATAATTCTAGTAATGTTGGCTTTTCTCCAGGTACCAAAGGTTTTAAGGTTTTCAGCTGGTTTGAACCATTTTTGCCTAGTAAATGTGCTTAATTGTGAGAATTGTCTGGTAATTTTGGGTTTGATTTCGTACCATGTCTTGAGCGATGCTCTCATATAGGGGTTCTTAATTTGGTGATCAATATCTTTGAACGATTTTTGCCATAAAAGTTCCTGAAAGGTCTGATATGGTGGATTCGTCTACCCATTTCCAATTTAAGGTGTGGTCTTCATGATATTGTCGAACAATTGTTGCAAGGACAGTTGCTTTCGATAAAGATTTAGATCAGGAACGGCTAAGCCTCCTTTCTTCCTTGGAATTCTCATGTTATGGAATGCAATTCTTGGTGTTTTGAAGTTC
>NW_015161447.1:255385-268373 GCF_001447785.1 Gekko japonicus
GATATGTCCCGTGTCGGGATGAAACCAGATTGGTCTTTATGTATGTAGTTAGCAATGATGATTTTCATTCGTGAGGCAATTACTGATGTAAAAATTTTGTAATCTATGTTAAGTAGAGAGATTGGACGGTACAATCGTGGGTCTGTCTTGTCTTTGCCTTTTGGGGGGATTAAAATCACATTTGCCGTTCTCCAGGTTTCTGGCATTATTCTGTTTACTCTAATTGCATTACACATTTCTTGCAGTGGTACAGTGAGCGTTTTTTGGAACACTTTATAATATTCTGGGATAAAGCCATCTGGCCCAGATGCCTTGTTATTTTTAAGTTTTTTGATTTCTTGCTCGATTTCCTGATTTGTTATGGGGGCTTCCAGCAGTGTACGATGATCCTCTGTTATTGTAGGAATAGAGTTTATAGATTGTAAATACTTAGCAATGTTTTGAGGCTCTGGATGTTGGGAGGTATATAAGTTTTCATAAAACTCCTGTATTAGCTTGCTTTTCGCCCATCCTTCTAAAGTTTTCAGTTCAGCTATTTCATTAGAGTTCTTTTGCATGCCAGCTGCTGCTGCCTCTGCCTTCTCCTGTGTCTCCTGCAGTTTTTTATTGACTTCATCCAGCTTATTCATAATAAGAGTCATGCTGTTTCTTATCTCTTCTTTTAAGTCTTGTTTTAAGTCTGTAAGCATCTCCTGTAAATGCTTTTTGGTTAAAGAGTCTTCTCTTTTCCTTTTGCTTGCACGAGCTTCTGCTTCCTCCATTTCCAACGGGGGGGAGAGTCCTCGTCTGAAGAATTTTGGCTTTCTTGCATTGCTCTAGGCATTGGTTTGGAGGAATTCTTGCCACCTTTTGCTCCCCTTTCCTCCCCATTGTTAGCCAAACTGCCTTATTTATGACAGAAGCAAGACTAACTATTTTGGGGTCCTTTTGCCTGTGTATACAGAGGTCCATACCCATTCCAAGGAATTTCCCAGTGATATAAATGGAGACGAGGCTTGTATCTTAAAAGCAAGTTGTTCTTTTTACTGAATGATAATATTTAGTTCGCATACATAAAAAAACTGAGTCACACACACAATCACACAAGTTTCTCAGAGTTACAGAAATAGGAAATAGTTACTATTACACTAAAGGATGGGGAAGGAAGTAGCAAATACTTATCTGATCCAAAGCTTGACCTTCTCAATGAAGAATACAGGAATGAGACTAGAATTGCTAAAGAGAATCTAAACTCACACCACTGGAACCTGCCAACATGTGCGGACCTCTGTGGCTGCAGTCCACAGAGTTACTTATATAGCAAAGAGTTACTTATATAGCAAAGCTGTAAGCAAGTAGCTTAAGGAGAGAAGATGGCTAGCAGGGTTCAAACTGTTGAACCTCACTTTATATAGGGGGGGCTCTTGGGGGCTGGCATTGATGCCATCCTCCTTGCCCTTCCCACCTGTGGTCCGTCCCAAGAACTAACACTATTGGTTATTGGGTAATGACGTGCCTACCTAGAAGGAGTGGACGATATTGAAATCTTAACCTTTAACTCAAGGGATGCATCTGGTCAAGTTGTGAAGATCAGTACCAAGGCAACCAAATGAAGTGTAGATGACCCTGGCTTGGTCCCAAGCCATAAAGTGGCCATTTGGCAGGAAACTGTCTCTTTGGAGGTAAACCAGATATCAGAGTTACGTGTTTTCTCACAGTTCATTCATGGTGGTTGAAACCATAAAAGTTGTTGTTTTGCGCTGGTCACAATGGCAAGGTATCCTCCTTCCTCGTGCTGGGCTGTGTAAGTGCAAGCTCCATTTGCATAAACTACAGGCAAGATACTCTCCAGGTGAAGCAGTCACAGCATGCAATGCAAACAGCTTTCCCAAATCCATAGGGATTTGTAAGCACAGTCCATGACAGTGAGTGTGTGTCAGCAAGCACAAACACATAAAAGCAAATATTCAGCTCATCTCCTAACACCATTGTTTTGGTAAAGCTGTAATATTTAAATTGCAGCCCATTTTTTTTATTTTAATTCTTTTGTAGAAGCCTGACGTGGAGGCTTTGTTGGGTGCGACTGTGCAGCTCTGCTGTCACTCCACCCCCAGTGCTCTCAAGTTTCTTCTGACTTAATGGTGACCCTATGAATTAATGTCCTCCAAAACGTCCTATTATTAACAGCCTTGCTCAGGTCTTGCAAACTGAGGGCTGTGGCTTCCATAACTGAATCAATCCATTTCATAACGGGTCTTCCTCTTTACCTGCTGCCTTCAACTTTTTCTAGCATTATTGTATTTTACAGTGACTCTTGTTTTCTGATAATGTGACCAAAGTACAATAGCCTCAGTTTGGTCTTATTAGCTTCTAGGGAGAGTTAAGGCTTCATTTGATCTAGAACCTACTTATTTGTCTTTTTGGTGGTCCATGGTATCTGTAATACTCTCTCCTCCAACACCACATTTTAAATGAATAAACTTTCTTCCTGTCAAGTTTCTTCATTGCGCAACTTTCAAACCCATACATAGTAATGGAGAATACTATGGCATGAATTAATTTGATTTTGTTCATCAGCGACATATCCTTACCCTTAAGAATCTTTTCTAGCCCCTTCATAGCTGCCCTTCCCAGTGTCAATCTCCTTCTGATTTCTTGGCTGCAGTGTCCCTTTTGGTTGATGATGGAGCCAAGGAATAGAAAATCTTTAACAATTTCAGTTTCCTCATTTGTCAGCCTTAAAGTTATGTAATTCCTCATTACTTTTTTCCCTTGATGTTCAGCTGTAATCCTGCTTTGGCACTTTCTACTTTAACCTTCTGCAGTAGTCGTTTGACGTCTTCACTGTTTTCTGCCAGTAATGTGGTGTCATCTGCATATTTCATATTGTTAATCCACCAATTTTCACCTCTCCCTAATCTAATTCAAATTTCCTTATGATATGTTCTCCATAGTGATTGAAGAAAGGGAGACACCTGTCTGACACCTTTGCCAATTTGACACCATTCTGTTTCTCCATATTCTGTCCTAACAGTAGCCTTTTGTCCAGAGTACAGGTTGTGCATCAGAATAATCAGATGCTGTGGCACACCCATTTCTTTTAAAACTAACAATAGTTTTTCAGGAACCACATAGTCAAAAGCTTCACTGTAATATATGAAATACAAGGCGATTTTCTTCTGAAATTCTCTCATATGCACCAGTAACAAATGTAAATTTTCAATAAGATCTCTAGTGCCTCTTCCTTTTCTGAATCCAGCTTGGACATATGGCATTTATCATTCCATATATGGTAATAGCCTTTGTTGTAAGATTTTGCGCATCATTTTACTTGGGTGAGAAATTACCACAATTCTCTGGTAGTTGCTGCAGTCTTTGACGTCTCTGTTTTTTCGGAACTGGAATGTAAATTGAGTGTTTCCAGTCTGTGGGCCATTGTTTTGTTTTCCATATTTGTTGGCATAGTGTTGTTAAGATTTTGGTGTCTCTGTTTCTGTGGCCTGGAATAGCTCTATTGATATCCCATCTAGATTTGTTTCTCCCAGTTCACAGTACAGCTTTCACTTTACTTCTAAAACTGTAGATTCTTCTTCAAAAGATTCTTCTTGGAAGGAATCGTCATCCTTTCATCTCCTCTTTTGCGGCAAGGTTGATAATATACCTTTACAGTTGGTCACTGTGTCTGTCATCTACAGGATCAGTTGACTTGCTCTTTCTTTTGTTCCTGCCACTGTTTCAAAGTAAACCGTGTCAGTAAAAGTGAAACCAAACAAGCCGTTGGGAGTTCTACTACTGGAGCACCCATGAACGCATGCAGTCATCAGATTCTGACTGAGACTGTTGGACGAGTTTGGGGGGTGGTTTTAGCCTTCTCTCCATACCATTTTCCTAACCTGAAAAAACCTGGGAAGCTGATATTTACCTTGCTGGGAAACTTAAAGTACAGATATGGTATGGTTTCAAGATGCTCCTGCATACTCCTTTCTTGGGTTCTGGATTCTTGTCCACACCAAAATGTGATGGAATGTTTGGAACCAGTTTTAGGAGGATGGGAAGAGAAGAGTGTATAGTTACACATTGTTACCTCCAACCATGTATTATTAGCACTCTAGTCCTTACACGATTAGTACAGGACAGTCCTAGCATGTTCCAGTAGGAAGATAACATATTTTACCTGCGCCCAGAATATACCTGATAAATGAAGTGCTGCAAACTGATCTCCAGTCAGTCCAGAGCTATAAAACAGTGAGACTTAAAAAAAAACAACTGTGAGAACTACTAAAACATTTTGACAATGCTTTTAAGGGTTCCACAAATTCCCCACTGATACAGCCTTGGGGGACATGGACATTACCATTCTCCTGTCACTTCCTGAGAGGAAGGACAGGAAGACTCATTAACTGTACAGGGTGGATTTGCATCGATCCTCTAATACCTTGACAGGTATCTTTAAGCAGCAGGTTAAGGGACAACAAGCAGTGAATGCAGTGCAGGCTTTGGCAAGACCTGTATTCACTATACAAAAGTATTTGCTGAGTAATTGTCCTCCCACAGCATAATTACCATGTCCTGGCTCTGCAAAGGTCTGCTGTCTGCAGCTGGAAAGAGTTTTGCAAGTCTGCAGGGAAGGTGCTTTTTTGCTTCAATTGTGGCTCCTCAGCAAGCAGACTTCCATTTAGCATGCGAAAGTTCGTACAGTCAAGCAGTGAGGCAGAGAAAGTACTCTTCAGCCCCATGCTGGAACCAGAAATTGTCTTCCTCTGGCTTCTAATGGGACAGTTCTCCAACTGTTCCATGATTGCCAAGGGCAATAAGAGTAGTGGCCTGCTTGGATTAGTTGTAGCCTTTATTTCCCCCCCACACCATTTTCCTTTTAGTGTAGCATTCAAAATAGACTGCTTTCCTCAAAGGAACTTATTAAACCAAGGTTCTCCCCCCCCCCATCTTCAGCTCCCTCTAAAGCATTATTTCTTGTGGCTAAGCCTTCAAGCATTGTTATAGATAACAATCCCTTTATACAGTGAAATGAATGAAATTCATAATGTGTCTCTGTCAGGAGACGATGGCTCCTGTAAACCAGTCCAGTTTGAACAGCAGGGCTGCAGTGGCTGCTGCCCAATCCCATGATAGCTTCAGAACTTGCCTCTCTTGGCCCTGAAGCCATCATAAGCTCTGTCTTGACTCAGAATGAATGGATCAAGACACAACCATCCTTTAAGACATTTGACTTCAAAACTGAAAGTTTGTTCTTTCTCCCTTTGGAGCTAGAAATCAGTTCTACAATTGCATGATCCAATCCAATAGAAAAACTGCCATCACAACGGATCACTGGTGTTCATGGTTTTGCTATTAAAAAATAGGGTGTCTGTCCCCCCCAGTGATGCAGCTGCTTGCTTGTTACATCAAGGACTCAGAGTAGCTGGCTGATGCTTCCTTACTGGCACTAATTGTCCCTTGATAGGTAGGTTAGGTGTTCATCATAACTTAGAGAAGGTGATCCCACTAAACTGAGAGGTGGGACAGATGTGTGTTGTGTGTGTATGAGTGAGTGAAGGGAGGGCAGGACTGGTATCAAAGAGATAGATGCATTGCAAACATAGACTGCTGTGAATTGTGCTGAGGCCTAGAACTGAGCTTGTGATTAAAGCTTTACACTATAGCAAGACCTACTCCCGCTAATCCTCCTTGGCTCTCTCTTGGCTGCTCCTCTAACGTTCTGGGCATCTCATGAACCAACCAGGAAGTTGTCCCTGGTTCTCTCCTGTTGGGGCTTAAATAGACCCCAGAAGTTTCTACCAGTCCTGCATACTTCCCTGACATTTCACAAGGCATCCATGTCTTTATCAGCTTCGCCCCCAACTGGCCCATTCCCTACATTGATGCTGATGCTGCCAGGGCTGTCTAAGGAGATGCGGGTTGCCAGTGTAATAGGCCTTGCTACTTTCTTGGCACTCCTCCACTGTGGTTCTTTATTTTCATGCCATATTTTATTTCCTCACAATGTTTCCCCCCTTTAAATCAGTGGCTAATAGCCATAATGAATAAAGGGAGCCTCCACAATCAGAAGCTGTAAATATCTGAATACCAGTTTTTGGAGGCAATGTCAGGGGAAGGCCTTAGCAACTGGTTGGCCACTGTGTGAAACAGGATGCTATACTAAATGGACCAGTGGACTGATCTGGCAGAGCTGTTCTTATGCTCTTGTGATCTGTGCATTTTCCATGTAATTTGCACATCATTAAATGCAGCAGGTTGAAACTAAGCATGTTGTCCATTGGTGCAGTGGCAATTATATAAGTTTATTTGTACGTTTTCTATTACATAAAATAACAGAGTAATGCATATACATTTGTTGGAAGTACAAATGGAAGATCGTCTAACAATTTTTTTCCACCCAGTTATAAACTTTCTGCCATCTATTTTGAAAAGTTGTTTCATCTTTTCCTGAAAGAGTCGTATTCAGTTTATCAAATTCAGCTATTTCAATAATTTTATCCCTTAGCTCTTCTTTATTGGGTATCGTATCCTTTTTCCATTGTTTTGCAATTAATATTCTCGACATGGTAAGTATATACAGTATGATTATTAAATCATCTTGTTTAATGCCATCCGGTGTGATATTGAGTAAAAAGATTTCTGATTTCAGCTGCAATTTAACCTTTGTAATTTCTTCTATTACTTTTTTGGTAATCTTCCAGAATTTAGCAATTTTTTCACAGTTCCACCAAACATGATAATATGTTCCAACATTGTTTTTACATCTCCAACATATCTCGGAGCTATTTTTATAATACTTAGCGAGTTTGTCTGGAGTCCAATGCCATCTATAGAACATCTTGCAGATATTTTCTTTATAAGACACAGCTCTTAATAGTTTCATAGATTTCCAGGTTTTGGACCATTCATCTAAAGATATATTATACCCTATATCTTGCATCCATTTAATCATATTTGGTTTTACTGTTTCTTCTTGTATTTCTTCTATCAGAAAATAGTTATATAATGTTTGTATGAGCTTGTCTGATGATAAAAGCCATAATTTATCAAATTGGGTTTTGGAATTCATAAAATTTAATGTTTTATCTTTAGTAAATCTGGATTTTAATTAAATTAGTGAGATTTATATTTTTTTATTTTAAGTATTTCAAATGGTTTCAGTTCATTTTTTTCTGTTAATATGTCACTTTTTTGCTATTATCTAATAATGCCGGCATTATAAAAGCCTCTAGTGGGGAAGCCATTTTGGAATTTTATTGTAAAATCTGTTTTTAATTTTTTCCCAAATTTTTATTAAGGTGCCTCTTACTATGTGATTTTGGAAGTTTTGTTGTGGTTTATCTGTTATACCATATGTGTGCATGACAACCCATGGGTAGGTCATGACCTTCTAACTGTAGGAGTCTTTCATCTTCCAGAGTTATTCAGTCTCTTATCCAGCCCATCACTGCAGCTTGATAGTATAATCCCCAGTGAGATAGAGCTAGTGGTGCAGTGGCAATTACACTGGCAGAACAGCATTTCTACTGGTGGAGAACAGGAGCATGACTTCAACTAATTTTCCTCTTCCACTGCAGACCTCCATGTTGCCTCAACATGGTTTATTTCCCAAAGGTCCACTAATTCTGAGGAACAAAACTAGGGGGTGGAATTTCATGGACTGCAGTAGGAGTGGGGAGGTGGGCAAGCGTCATTCTACCAGCTTCCCTCTGCTGGTAGTCATTTGGACCCAGCTTGTTACCCTCTTATTTACTTACGTTACACATAATGATGACATATACTATGTTATAAATTGCATTGCATTCAAAAACCATGCAATGTGCCTACAATGAAGCTACAAAGCCAACAGCTTGAGATGGAAAACTGAAAATGTTACAAAAAAATATATAAACTAACATAAATATAAAATAACTGATAGTGAACATTCATGCACCCCTCATTATGAAGCAGGATATAAATATGTTCAATAAGGAATGAGAGTGGTGGAAAGGAAAGAAACATACCTGTTATTTTGTTTTGTCGGTAACAGTTATGGGCTATTCAGGTGTCAGTGAGAAGGTGTCAAGAGACTGGCTTGCCTAGCAATCTCTTGTCTTTTCTTAAACACTGGTTCAGGCTTGAGATCTAAAAAAATAATGCAAGGTTCTCTCTCAAAACTTGAGGTCATGCTTGTTGGGACAGTGCCAATCCAACTCCTCACTACAACTGGAGAAGTGATGGATGTTAAATTAAAGAATGTGGCTCTGATTCCTGAAGCAGCTGATAATTTGATTTCAACCAAAAGACTTATGGAAAGTAATCACAATGTGTTGTTTAAGAGAAGGAAAGGAAGTAAGATTGTGGGTGAAATGTCTGGAATTGAATTTGAAGTGGACGAGAGAAATGGATTTCATTTTCTTGTGGATGTTAGTGGAGACTCAGAAGTTGTTAATGCTGATGAAATACAAGTTTATCAAACTAGCAATGGTTCTTGTAATCATCAGAATTGCTTATACGCATGGCATTTCAAGTTTGCACATTGTGGGATGCAGAGTGTCGAAGAGGGGTTTTTTTCCTATATAAAGAGTTTTATTAGTTTTCCAAAAGTGAAACAAAAGAAGACAACAACT
This sequence comes from Gekko japonicus, assembly GCF_001447785.1. Classification (NCBI taxonomy): domain Eukaryota; kingdom Metazoa; phylum Chordata; class Lepidosauria; order Squamata; family Gekkonidae; genus Gekko; species Gekko japonicus. The sequence goes on from NW_015161447.1 coordinate 263,971, forward strand.
ACAAAGAGAAGAAAGACTAACATACAACAAATATGGAGTCTGTAATTGTAACTACTTAAATTTTGCATAGATAGAATCATTCTGTTATGCACCTAGATCAGTTTAACATTTTAACAAGTAGAACTTATGTTTTAAATATTATGTTACACATTTTGCAAAATAATCCTCAATCCATTTATTGAATCTTGACCAGTTCTTCTCAAAAGTTTCTTCTTTTTTATCATGTAATTGTAAAGTTAATTTATCCATTTCTGTTGTTTCCAATAATTTTTAGATTATTTCCTCTTTAGATGGGACTTCTTTTTTCCAATACTTTGCATACAAAATTCTAGCCATAGTTATTACATGTACAATCATATATGTATCTGGTTTTTTAAAAAATTCTCTGGAATGGTATTTAATAAAAACAGTTCTAGTACAAATGGGATAGTTGTATCTAGAATTTTTTGCAATATCTCATGTATCCATATCCAGGATTTTTTAATAATATTACATGTCCACCACATGTAAAAATAAAAGCCAGTATTCTGTTTACATTTCCAACATACATTTAACATATTTGGATACCATTTTGCTAAATTTTCTGGCATCATATGCCATCTATAAAACATTTTATATATTTTTTTCTTTAAGTGGTATTGTAATTATTCCTTGTTATATATGTGTGTGTGTCGCTTTAAAAGTTTGGTTGTATGGCTGAGAGATAGTCTAGAGTGGTTGAAACAGGCAAGTGTGTGTGATTGGTGATTGGCAGAAAGGGGGAGGAGTGTTGGAAGTGATTCTGAGTGGATGAATATTTATGACTGTCAGGAGTGACTGTTAGAGGTTTGACAGTTGATGAAGACAGTTGAGAAGTTAGTTCGTTCGGAAGTCTGAGAGAGACAGTCTGTGTGTGTGCAGTTAAGAACAGCTGAGGTTGTTCTGAGAGAATAGGAAAATGTAAATGAAAGTAATTGAAGACAAAGTTTAGGAAAGGCTGTATGTCCTGGAGAGAAACAGTGAACTTACATGACCTTGAGTTAAAGTGATACAAAGTTACCTGAGACAACAGAGGCCCAAGCTTTCCCCTAGATGTTGCCTCCTAGCACAGGTGTTCAGAGATTTACTGCTTCTGGGAAATGGAGGCTTTTTAAAGTCATCTTGACTATCTTCCATGAGTATATCTAATCCCATATGCTAGTTAGTGACTGTTGCAAGTATGCTAGTGACTAGCTCGCTACAGAAAGCTAAGTACCCCCTGAACATGGTTATCGACACTATTCATCTTACTTTTTCCCAATTCATCAACAGCTGAGAGTGACTAATATATAGTCCTCAAATAGAGGATGTATCAGATATTAAACTGATAACAGATGACTTATTTAGAGAATGTTTACGCTGATCTTAGCCAAAAGGCCGAGAAGCAATAACAGCTAAGAGTGACTGACAACCATTCTTATTGACACCCATACTCTTTTGACTGAATTTTGTTGTCTTCTGTGCTGTACACAATAAAATATTAATCTCTTGAATTTTATATTTATTTACTTCATTTGTACCCCACTTTTCTTCCCAATGGGGACCCAAAGTGGGTTACAGCCTTCTCCTCTCCTCCATTTTATCCTCACAACAACCCTGTGAGGTAGGTTAGACTGAGAGTGTGATTGGCCCAAGGTCACCCAGTGAGGTTCCATGGCACAAGTGGGGATTCATACCTGAGTCTCTCAGATACTAGTTCAACACTCTTAATCACTATACCACAATAAGCCCTCTACAAACTGCTTCCTTCTGTCTTGGATCCCATACTTCCTTCTGCTTGCTTGCACAGCATTGTCTTCCACTGCAGAGAGTGTCCCTCTGGTGCTTCAAGTTTTTTGCTCAGATTCTTGCATGACCTGAAAATGCATAGTACCATAGAATAGAGTCTTGCAGCACCTCTGCAACAAGGGTTGTGCTGTGCAAGCAGAAGGAAAATATAGCATCCAAGCTTATGTTTCTATACATTTGTGTATATTTCTGCCAGTTTAGGGTAACTTTTCATGTATCTGATGAAGTAGCTCAGGCACATGAAATCCTATGCCACAATATATTTTTAAACTGAATTCATATTTGCCATTTAAAGAACTTTTCAGCCCTTCTCTCACTGTTGGTCTACATGCAAGAAAATAGATTTATTACATTCAAAAACTTCCCGTGATATTGGACTTTAAGGCACCACAAGGCTTTTTGTGTCATGGAGTCCAAAGATGAACCCCATGGGTTCCCGGGGCTGTTGTACACAAGTAATCAAACCTTTTTTATTTTATTTTTTAATATTTTATGAAATGTATTTAATTTCTGTCGAGATTAAGGATTTATTCTATAGGCAACACAATGTTTTAAAGTCATACAGCAGAAAACAAGAAAATTAGCTTAACTATCTAACACATTTTCAAGCCTTGTGTTAGATGGTACAAACCTTAAGTCCATGAGTCAAAGGCCATAGCTCATACATTCTCTACAATGCTAGTTATTGCAATATAAGCATATCATAGTCCAGGCCTTCAGTCCATCAGAATCCAAGCTAACTTTCTTTCTTCAGGCTCTTAGCTCAATTATAATTTTTTGGCCAAGCAGTGTCAGGTGATGGTGACATCCAATCAGGACACACTCTTGCTGGAACCCTCTAGAAAATTACCTAATCGCTCCTGATTCCCCCTCCTCCCATCCTGTAGGCCACAGGTTCTCATGAGAGGCTAATTACCACATTTTGAGCTCTGGCCTTGAAGATGATAAGGGCTGTGTAGGCTGAGAGACCAATTAGTAACACCTGCAGGATGGAACAAGCCCATTGCCATTTACATTAACTCTTGAGGAGGGGGCCAGGGCTGCTTTGCCTCACACTTTAATTTTGTGAAAATCCTAAAGGACAAGTTATTGCTGGAAGAAATTTGAAACATAGCAACATACGAGAGTAGTGGTAAAGAGATCCTTTGTACTGCAGCTATGTGGAAAACCTCTTTTACATCTAGGTCATGAAAGAAATAATTTAAACTGGCTATTCATATTTAATTTACACATACATAAAATTCTCACACATCCTTGGGTTACATATTCCCCATGGAGAGGGTACAGCAAATGCAGTGTTGCTATTTAATTTCATTTTCCTAAAGATGAAAGGCTCACATAGCCTCTCTTGACCTGAAACTATTGTATTATGAGTGAATTTGACACTTCAGATTTCTGCAGCTGCTTCTACATTTCTCTCTCCCCTCCCACCCACCCACTCACCCACCCACAATCCTTTCAGTTTAAACCAGCAAAAATATGGAAAAGCTCTATATAGTAAGCAGATGGACACTATTCTACCGGTTCTTCTCTGAGGCCTTTGGCACATGCTTTTCTCACACCCTCAAGACTGAAATGTATTTTATGTGGGGCTGTCCCTGAAGACAACCCAGAAACTTCAATTGGTCTAATACACACTGGCTCATCTTTTAACTTAGGCAAATTTCTTTTGTCACATTACACCTGCTATAGCTGCATTGGTCACTTCTTTGTTTCCAGGTGCAATTCAAGGTGTTGGCATTAACTTTTAATGTCCTTCATGGCCTGGGAGAGACACATACCTAACAGGCCCGTAGCTAGGATTTTCTGGTTTGTGGGGCAAATTTTTTTCTGGTGGGACTGAAGTTCTCAGTGCAGAAAGAAAAGCCAATAGAAAGCTGTTACCAGGATAGATCTCTAAATTGCAAGCTGTCAACCACTTTAGATGACAGTTCTCAGCTGCTGCAAGTTAATCACTTCTGCCAGCCTAAGCAACAAAACTAATAACAAGCCAGCAGGTAGCGGTGATGACTTCTATCATCAAGAAACCTTAGGCAGAAAAACTCTCTTAGAAACCAGTTTCTTGGCACAGAATTATGTTAGAGAATGAACTTGATATTTTGATTTATGGACTTATATTCATTGCTACACACAATGGACTATCCACACACACACATAGGCTCAGAGAACTGTACATTCCAAGTCAACTGTTGTGATGCAGCACATAGAAAGTACTTGCACAAGCCTTACACATGAATAAGGTTTCCATTACAGAGTTACCAGCCTGGTGAAGAATCACACACCTCCATTATTGTGAGCAGTAAGAAAACAACAGCTTGGAGCAGAGACAGCCCCCATTGCAAAATCACTTGTGGTCACATATGACACGTGACTGCTTTGTTCCTGCATTGCTATTTCCTGCCAAATGGACATTTGGTTTACAATGGAATGGCCAGCTTCATCAACACAACAATGAAGCATCCTGACGCCAAGGTTTTCACACCTGCCCAGATGCCCTTCTTTGAGTAACGTATTAGATTTCAATATTGGCCACTCCTGATAGGTAACCTCCCACTCCTATAAGCGACCAATAGGATTGTTTTTGGGACAGACTAACC
>NW_015161447.1:268405-299173 GCF_001447785.1 Gekko japonicus
TGGTTTACAATGGAATGGCCAGCTTCATCAACACCACAATGAAGCATCCTGATGCCAAGGTTTTCACACCTGCCCAGATGCCCTTCTTTGAGTAAGGTATTAGATTTCAATATTGGCCCCTCCTGATAGGTAACCTCCCACTCCTATAGGCGACCAATAGGATTGTTTTTGGGACAGACTAACCGGTAGGTGGGTCCACAGGTTGGAACAGTTACCTCCCACCTAATGGATCCACTATAAAAGGTAAAGACCATTCACCTGGCCTTTCCTAGCTAGCAACCCCCGCAACAACCCCTGTTGTTACTCCTCTTGAGTCCCACTTGCTATCCCCAAACCCTTGCCTCTACTTTGATCTCTTGATCTGCAGTCAAGAGACCCACACGTTCTGGCTGGTTCTAGTCGTGTGTGAATTCTCCCTAGATTTCTATTTCTTCCCATCCATTCTTCATTGGAACAACCAAGCTGCGAAGACAGATAAGTATTGCCCATCATCACCCCCACCTGCTAATGCAACTGTGCTTATTTTAATACTGTATTTCTGAGGAACTTGATTGAATGTGTGAGTGCATCAGTATTGTTTGTATGAGACTTATATTATCTTAAGTAAAAGACATTTATTTTAACAACACCAGCCTCGACTCCTTCTCTGGTAACCCTCGGTGGGAACTGGACCTTGGTATAGTTGGCAAGGACCCATTTATAAATTGCCAATTGCTGTAAATAAAGCAATTCGACTAACAATTAGGAGGGATCCTAGAGGTCACTTACTCCAGCCCCCTTGCTCAGTGCAGGAATTAGTCAACTGCAGCACCCCACTCTGCTTAAAGGAATGCATGCCTTTTAAAAATGTTTTTAAATGATTGAAAAAAGCATTTACAGGAGAAATTCTTGTGGGGCCTTTAAGAAAGGGGTGGAGCCTCCAAAAACCCCACCATAGCTATGGGCCTGAACCTGATGAACCACCTCCTCCTGTATGAACTATACATCACTTCTGTTTATCTGGTCAACTACTCCTTTCCATGCCATCCTACAGTAAATTTTGGTGGTACCACCAAAGCACTAGAATTAGTTGGCGATGGAAGTAAAAGTAGTTTCCTCACACCTGTTTTTCAAAATGTATGTAAAATGGTACTTTCAGAAGGGGTGTGTGGGCAAAATCTTGCCAGGAATTTTTGTTCAAGATCTCTGAATGTGTACTTATGAATTGCTGGACTTTGATTGTGAGCTGCAATTCCCACTTGGACACTAGAGCCTAACTACACATTATAAAGTCCTCTGGTCATGCCTGGGTCCAACACAAGGATTTTCAGCCAGATAACAGTTGTTAGTCCCCCATTGGGAATTTAATTTAATTCCCAGGTGCATCTATATCATGGCACACAGGGAGAGGGGGCTGATGCCTTCCCCATGCCGTTTTACTGACCTGAGATGATCTTGGGGTGCTATTTGCCCCACTGAGAAAACCTGCATGTACTCCAGCTGTATGCATAGAGACCCCAACAGTGCTATTAGTGTCCCCAGGGCCATATCAGTTTAGGAAATTGGCATGAGGGTGGCATATGTGCCTAGATTACCAACTCGGGGTTGGGAAATTCCTGAAAATTTGGGGATGAAGTCTAGGGAGGGACCTCAGCAGGGTATAGCATCATAGAATTATGGTTGCCAAATTCCAGTTGAGCCCTGGATACAACTGCTCTCCAGAATACAGAGATAAGTTTCTCTGGAGCAAATGGCTGCTTTGGAAGGTGAACTCTGTGACATTATACCCTGGTGAAGTCCCTTTCCTCCCCAAATCCCACTTTCAACATGTTCTACCTCCAGGAATTTCTCAACCTGAACTTGGCAATCTTGCATAGAATTCATCCTCCAAAGCAGCTATTTTCACCAGAAGAAGTGATGTTTGTAGTCTGGAGATCAGTTGTAATTCCGGGACTCACCTGGAGGGTATCCCTATGTGCAGCTATACAAATCTGAACTGAGTCCCCGCCCACCTTGTAACTCCCATCTGACTGAAAGTTAGGGTTGCCAAACCCCCAGTCCGACCAGCAGTTCTCCCAATTTTGGGGGCTTCAACCCACCACCAGCCAACTGGCTGATGGGGAAGCCCCACCCTTGAACAGGGATGTCACTGTGTGATGTCCCTGTCACAAAGATGTTGCCCAGAAGTGATGTCATCATGTTGCTGATGTCAGGGGGTTCTACGCTAGTTTTGGGGCAAACTCTATGGTTTTGAGGACAAAAAACCCGTAGAGTTTTGCCCAAAAACTACAGCCGCACCCCCCAACATTAGCAGCATGATGACATCACTTCTGGGTGACATCATCACAGCGTGCACACAAGAAGATCCTGGACACCAGTCAGGAGCCCCCCACTAGCAGCCGGTAAGAATCTGGCAACCCTATTGAAATCCCTCTTGATGGACCCAGGCAAGATCCAAGGACTGTGATGTGTAGGTAGGCCCTAAATTATTAGTGAATTGACAGTATGAGAGCCAATGTGGTATAGTGGTTTGAGTGTTAGACTAGGCTCTAAAAGATCCTTGTAAAGATCTCCATTTTGCCATGGAAGCTCAGTGGGTGACTTTGGGCCAGTCACAGGCTAAACTGCCTCACAAGGTATTTGTGAGGATAAAATGGAGGAGTGAAGAATTATGTTGTAAGCTGCTTTGGGTTGCCATTGGGAAGAAATGTGGAATATAAATATCTAAATAAATCAATATTTTCGTATTATATTTTTATGTCATTGTAAACCTATTCAAGTGCACATATTTATATATGTGGTCAAAAATCTTTTAATACATAAATAAAGATCTTGTCTCACTAACCTGTTAATATTCTTTGAGGGGGTGAACAAACATGTGGACAAGGGGGATCCAATAGATATTGTTTACCTTGACTTCCAGAAAGCTTTTGATAAAGTTCCTCATCAAAGGCTCCTAAGTAAGCTCAAAAATCATGGGATAAAAGGACAAGTCCTTTTATGGATCAAAAACTGGCTAATTAATAGAAAACAGAGAGTGAGTATAAATGGGCAGTTCTCCCAGTGGAGGGGTGTAAGCAGTGGGGTACCACAGGGATCAGTACTTGGTCCACTGCTTTTTAACTTGTTCATTAATGATTTGGAGTTGGGAGTAAGCAGTGAAGTGGCTAAATTTGCAGATGATACGAAGTTGTTCAGGGTGGTGAAAACCAGTGAGGATTGTGAGGCACTCCAAAGGGATCTGTCAAAGATGGGCGAGTGGGCGTCAACATGGCAAATGGGGTTCAATGTGGCCAAGTGCAAGGTGATGCACATTGGAGCCAAAAATCCTAAATATAAATACACATTGATGGGGTCTGAACTGGCAGAGACAGATCAAGAGAGAGATCTTGGAGTTGTAGTAGATAACTCACTGAAAATGTCGAGACAGTGTGTGACTGCAATAAAGAAGGCCAATGCTATGCTGGGGATTATTAGGAAGGGTATTGTAAACAGATCAGCCAATATCATAATGCCGCTATATAAATCAATGGTGCGACCTCATCTGGAATACTGTGTGCAATTCTGGTCACCACACCTTAAAAAGGATATTATAGCTTTGGAAAAAGTGCAGAAAAGAGCAACTCGAATGATAAAAGGGTTGGAACACTTTCCCTATGAGGAACGGTTAAGGCGCTTAGGGCTCTTTAGCTTGGAGAAAAGACGACTGAGGGGTGACATGATCGAGGTTTATAAGATTATGCATGGGAAAGAGCAGGTAGAGAAAGAGGTACTTTTCTCCCTTTCTCACAATACAAGAACCCGTGGGCACTCCATGAAATTGCTGAGCGGTCGGGTTAGAACGGATAAAAGGAAGTACTTCTTCACCCAAAGAGTGATTAACACTTGGAATTCACTGCCACAGGAAGTGGTGGCAGCTACAAGCATGGACGGCTTCAAAAGGGAATTAGATAAGCATATGGAGCAGAGGTCCATCAGTGGCTATTAGCCACAAGGTATAGATAGGGACTCTGGGGCAAGTGATGCTCTGTCATCTTGGTGCTTGGGGGGGGTCAACAGTGGGAGGGCTTCTAATGTCTTTCTCCATGTGGGACTTCTGTTGCTGACACAGGACCGGGGCAAGTAAAAGCAGCTGACAGCAGCTAATAACTCTCCAGAGGAATGTGGATTGTGGTCCCGACTAAGGAATGTTATGTGGCACACAGACAGTGTGAAAGCTATGACAAAAACCGAGAACATACCACAGAGGCCTGGCTAAGTATCATTGCAGCATACATTGGTGCAAGTCACCTCCTTTGCTCACTCAGATCACAATATTCCAGTGTGCCATCACATTTCCTACACTTGTCTCATATTTACCCTAATACCCATGTTCACCTGAAGGATATATAAATGAACAAGGAATACATTCATACCCATACATATGATAAATTTTCACTGTCATGGTACCTCCAGTATAATGTTGTGAGCACTACTATGGGCTAATTAGGGAATGTGTGGATTTCAGCTTTAATTTGCTGCTACTTTGATGCAAAGACTGGCAAAGGCAAACCCAATACAGTACAAATTTCCGGTGGTAGGGGAACCACACAATATTTTTTAATTGAAACAGAACTGAATTGCTGATCCATAGTATCGCCTCCTTAGTATTCCCTGAAAATGTCATATTTACTTTGGGGAAGGTCATGAGTTCAGAGAGCATCAAACAAGCTTTCATTAGTGATTTTGCTTCCAATCCCATGTGAAACCAAAAACAGAGCAGGATGCTTTAAAGCAAAAAAGGGAGATGGATCATTGTTAAAAGCTTTTTTATTAATTATTCAAAGGCAAGAGGGGGCATCATTTTACTCCCTGTTGTCTTGACTTCGAATTGATTGCTTAAGCAGAAGTGATTTGATAGTGGGCAGAATAGGATGGGGTAGGTCCCCCATTCACATTTTGTTTTATGCTCGAGACATTTGGAAATGTGCATGTGTTTAATCTAAGCCATTTCATTTTATACCCACCTGCTGTTTAGACATACTCTAGAAGCTGCATAATCACTAAAATAAAGCCTCCATAGAGAACTCTGTGTGAAGCCAATGGACTGAGTTCATTAGTCACCTTCTGTGGCTCACACCCACTGGCACATGTGGCTACTGTGAAGATCTGCTACAATGCTCTAATGGCTTACTCGCAAAGCCAGAGTGGGCAGTAGCTGCAATCACATGAAGCGGATGTTGTTAGCATTTTCAAAATGTTAGACAATCTAGTTTTTGACAGGAAAAGAACTTGAGTCCCTAGGGGGTTTCAGCAGTGTTTCAGACAGTCCTGTAAAGCAACATTTATCTGTTACAAAATACTGAGATAATCAACACAAATAGGTAGCCATAAATGTCTATGGGTGTGAGGCAGACAAAGTTACATAAGAACAACTAGAAGAGCCCTGCTGGGTCAGACCAGTGGGCCACCATTCTAAGCCAACATCTTATTTCCCACAGTGGCCAACTAGATGCACTGGAAGGCTCATAGCACAGTTAAAGGCCAAAGTCCTTGTTGTTCTTCCCCTGCAACACCTGGGAGTCAGAGGCAGACACCTGGAGGCTCAACTTTGCCATTGATAGCTATCTAATTCCCTTTTAAACCCATCTAAATTAAGAATTTTTAAATTTTATTGATTTCTATGGAGGAGTTAAGTACTTTCTTAAGGCTACAATCCCATGACGTTTATCTAGGAGTAAGGCTGACTGAACTCAGTGGGTCAAATCTTATGCACATTTTCTTGAGAGTAAGTACCTTTGAAACTGACGTCTAAGGGTTGGGCTGTGTACTTCTCTCACACACCTCTAAGAATTTGCTTGTATATCACTAGAATATGTTTGTATTGTTCAGTGGTTGTACTAAATTCCTCTAGGATACTGCATTTCTTAGTTTTCTGTTCTCTTCTACCACCACCTTTCCCTTTATTTCAATATATTATTCTTAAAGATGATCCAGAATGACATCAGCAAAGTTTTTTCTGCTTGAAGAAGAAGAGTTGAAGTGCATGAAAGCCCTCCCCTGTCCCCAGTACCCACCACCTGTTTCACCACTGCCACTGGCTGTTCCAACATGTGTATCCATATTTATGCTGGTTTAATCTAAATTATGGCCATTTTGTGTATACAGATGGTATTGGGGGCTTATTTCTTTTGGCTGTAGAGCATCTGTATGGAGTTAAATAGTATGTGCTTTGTTGGCTGCCTCATTTTGCTTGCATTATTAAGATGCTAATGTAATATACATGCTCCCTTCGGGCCTGTGCTGTATCAGTTTACATTGCACTTGACACATTGGTTAATTCCATTAACATAAATATTTGGGCTTCCCAGAGCACTTTTCACCACTGAATATGAATTCATTTTTACAAAGACTGGCAACTGTCATTATCTCTGTTACATATCTTAATTCTGATATATTAACTACATAATAATTGTAAAATAAATATTCAGTAGCTACACCATGTTTAGTTTGTAACAACAGCAACCAGCATTAGTTCAAATAATCAGAAGTAATAATATTTTAAATTCAGGAAATATTATGATCCAGACAGGGCTGGTGCGTCCATATAGGCTAGTTAGGCAGTTGCCTAGAGCACCACCTTTAGGAGAACGCCACTGGCCAGGCTGTAGATGAACCCCCTACCCCGCCCCTCTCTCGCCACTAGGATGCCACCACCACCTCCTCCTCAGTGGCAAGCCATGCTGGCGCCGAGTTTGCTGGCTCTGGTGCTGTGCCACTGCCAGGAGTGGGAGGAGGGTGGTGGTGAGGAGGAGAGCAGCACGGCTGTCTTCCAGGCATTCCGGCGTGCCAATGCCACCTGCTACTGGGACGTGGGTCTGGCCCGTGCCGCCCGTGGCCCATGTCTGGCTATAGGGCTGGCTGTGGCTTGTGGGGCGGCGTGCTCTCGCTGCAGGGCCCCACCGCCCCTCTGCAGCTGCTCTGCGACATCTGGCTCCACAGGGCACTGCTGCTCCTGCCCGAGGGCTTCTTCATCTGGGCTGTAGGTGAGTCCGGGAGAGGGGGAAGGGCACCGAGGGGGCATGGGCCGAGCTCTGCCCGGCACCTGCCAGTGTCTCGGGAGTTCGGGCCTGGTTGCTTCCTCCCAGGCTGGCTAATGAGGTGGGCCAGCGACCATCAAACCGTTCTCTTCAACCCCCTGCCGTGTGGCTGACTTTCCTATAGGGTTGCCAGTCTCCAGGTGGGACCTGGAGATCTCCTGCTGTTACAATTGATCTCCAGATGACAGAGATCAGTTCCCCTGGAAAAAATGGCTGCTTTGGAGGGTGGACCCTATGGTATTATCCCCTGCTGAGTCCTTTCACACCCCCCCCAATGCTGCCCTCCATGGGATCCACACCCCAAATCTCCAGGTTTTTCCCTAATCAGAACTGCCAACTGTACTTTCTCCTCAGTTCCTGTTGCTAGCAACCAGGTTCTGTCAGTAAAAGGCCCTTTCCACACCTATTTTGGCCTTTGGGAGAAAACCTCATTGGGGCCAGTCCTGATAGGGTTGCCAACTCCAGGTGGGAAGTTCCTGGAGATTTGAGAGATGGAACCTGGAGAGGGTGAGGTTTGAGGACGGGTGGGACCTCAGACAGTGCCATGGACTCCACCTTCCAAGCCAGCCATCCCTCATGGGGAACCATTGTTGTCAGTCTCCAGGGGAGGGATGGAGATCACACAGAATTACAACTGCTCTTCAGATGGCAGAGATCAGTTTCCCAGGAGAAAATGGCAGACTCTCTGTCATTATACCCTGCTGAGGTTGCCACAGAAAATTGACGCTGAGAGCCCAAGGCCGGGGCACTCTCCAAGAGCCTCTTCCTGGAGATTGTTGTATTTATTTCCACAATGGCCCTTATTCCTAGTAAATCCAATAAATCCAATCCAATCCAACCATGTACCAAACTATGGACCCAACCGAACCAGGAGGTTTGTTTGCGAACGAAACCAGTTCATGGTTTGTGGCCCCACAAACGCCATTGAAAGGGACCACAGTCCCTTTAAATGGGGTTTGCAGAAAGCTTGAAAAACAGCTCTACATTCACAGTCCCTTTAAACTCCTGCTTTCTGTTCCCCACAAAGGTGGAAAAAACAACTGAGTGGTGGGGAGGTGCTCTCCACTGCTCAGCAGTTTCAGGATGTCTTGTACAGTTCCTTTAAACTTTAGAGAGACTGCACAAGACAGCCTGAAACAGCTGAGGAGCAGGGAGCGCTTCCCTGCCATGCAGCTGTTTTTCAGGCTGTGTCCCACAGTCCCTTTAAACAGCCTGAAAAACAGCTGCGTGGTGGGGAGGCACCCTCCACTACTCAGCTGTTTTGAGCTGTCTTGTGCAGACACTTTAAAATTAAAAGGGACTGCAGAAGACAGACCAAAAAACAGCTGAGCAGTGGGAAAGCGCCCATCCCTAGTCACATCCACCATTTTTGCTCATATCCTGTTCTTTGATCACAAAAAAGGAGATGACTTTTCAGTGATCAGTTCAACTGTTCATAGACCCATTTTTGGCTGTTCAGCAGATTGCTTCACTCTGTTCCTTCCTAACCATTTATAAGCAGCCGGACTGAGTTCTTGTACCTCCCTCCAGTACATTTTGTGCAACTCTTCCACTCAGATGATTGTTTAAAAATACCATTAAATCAGACATAAATTATATACATCAGTCATAAATACTGCTCTGTTTTAATAAAATCCTACCCTTCACTAATTGTTTTAGTAGCCCCTAGTGATGCTAGAAATTGTCTTAGTAGTCCCTAAGAGTTTGATGTAGTGTTTAGGAGTGTGGACTCTAATCTGGAAGAACTGGGTTTGATTCCCCACTCCTCCACTTGCAGCTGCTGGATGACCTTGGGCAAGCCATAGTTCTGACAAGAGCTGTCCTTGAAACGGCAATTCTGGAAAGAGCTCTCTCAGCCCCACCTACCTCACAGGGTGTCTGTTGTGCGGAGGAGAAGAGAAAGGAGTTTGTAAGCTGCTCTGAGACTCCAAGTGAAGGGTGGGGTATAAATCCAATTTCTTCCTCTCTTCTCTCTTCTAATGATGCTAACAGTTTGGATTGGCAGTATTTTTGTGCAAGCAGAGTTTTGCAAAACCCTGATGCAAACCAGTTTGGCAGATATTCACGGTTGTTCAGCACAAAGTAAAAGGCTAGGTGATTGGCTCACATATGATTGACACCTTCAAACACAGTAAATTTAACTGTTGAACACATCATTGGTGAAATTCACAGCATTCCTAAACACTGTGTCTGCCCTAAACTATTCCCTTTTTTCAAGCTCCCACTGGAGAAGGCAAAAGGAACAATCTGAGGCTATTCAACAGTCTCAGAGTAAACAGCTCCTTGTCTTTGTAGTACCCAAGTCAGATCAGTAGCCTGTTTTCTGTTGCTTTAACTTGTTGGTTGCCCCTTTTCCAGGTCAGTTCTTAACAGACTTTGGCCAGCATCCTGTGCACTCACAACCTGGTTGGTGCAGGTCAGTTCCCTGTTTTAAAACAGCAACTACGAAGCAACTTCTCTGTCATTGGTGTATTTGCATTACAATCTCTTCTCATTATTTGCAGTCTCCAGAAAGGGGAATTGGAGCTGACAGGCAAAATGGACCAATGCCAGAAAAGTGGCAGAAATGGAAATAGAATCCAAGAACACTGATTCTCACTCCAATATTGCATGTCCACCTGCATTTTTGTTGTTCATCCCTGTCTTGCTGTTGCTGCTGCTGTTGCAACTACTACTAATACTGCAGCAGCGGCCTTTTAAGTCTGCGGAGTGCTGTACATGGAATCTATCTATATTTTTGCTTTTGTTTCCTATCTGTAAAATGGGAATAATAGTGATATAATCACAAGTACATCTATATGAAATGTTCATGTTCTCTCAATCATTGCAGCTTTGCAATGTGTGAAATAGCTGTTGTTGATCTAAGGGTTGAACAATTTTAATATGACACATTAGTATTCATAAATTACAATGGCTATGAAACAATAAGGACTCCATCAAGCAAGGCACAATTTGACAGGTTCAATCTATCATCAGAGATGGAGAGTTATCATCTGCTGCCCATTTCTGGAATTTCTGGAATCCGGAAGCTGCAACTAGTGCAGAATGCAGCAGCCAGGCTGCTGATGAGTATTCCCATGCAGGAACACATCCAGCCCATACTGAAGGCACTGCACTGGTTGCCGATATCATACCGGATTCACTTCAAGGTGCTGGTTTTATCTTTTAAAGCCCTATATGGTCAGGGTCCCGCGTACCTGAGAGACCATCTTTCCCCACATGTTCCCTGGAGAGCACCGTGTTCAGGGGCGCAAAATTGGTTGGCCCTTCCAGGCCCCAAGGATGCCAGGCTGGCAACAACCAGGGCCAGGGCCTTCTCTGTGATGGCTCCATCCTGGTGGAATGAGCTCCCAGGTTCTAGGGAAAATGTCCACAGAAAAAACCCCACAGTCATAAATGCTCACAGGAAAAAAGCCCATGTGGAAAAATGCCCACATGGAAAAATGCCCACACAGAAAAAAGCCGACACGGAAGAATACCATGTAAAGCGCCATAGATATTTATAATGCTGGATAACCATTCATCTCCACATGAGAATGAATAGGTATCCTATATATATAATTGTCTTATGTGTTGGCCATTTCCAGCTCTCCCATTGGCTGTACTATGCACGTCATCAGTCATTGGCCCATAAACCACCACTCAAGAGTACTCACATACCATTGGCTGGGTGCTGGGTCTGCTTCTCTCCCCCACCCACTTCCAGTCTGGACACTCTTCCCTCACAGAATTAACTATCAAAACAGCTGTCTCTCCTGATGAAGACACTTCTCCTTCTTGGCTCCTGTGGGACTAACTTTTTCCTCGGTGGCTGTTGCTAGACAACCAAGGTTGGTTCTGTCAATAAAAAGACAAAGGAAGGAAACCCTTTCCAGGCCTTTGTGAGGAACTCATTGGGGCCAGTCCTGACTGGCCAGTTCTAGGTCGGGAAAGTTCTGGATATTCTATGTCTAAGGAAGCCAGTCTAAGGAAGCCAGAGTTTGGGGAGGGGAGAGGCCTCAGCTGAATAGAATGCCATAGAGCCCACCCTCCAAAGCAGTTATTTTCTCCAGGGGGGGAAGAGATCTGTTGTCTGGAGTTCAGTTGTGATACCTGGCAATCTTCAGGCTCCACCTGGAGGTTGGCTACCCTAGGCATAGCAGCACTTCAGAGCAGGGTCTGCTAGACACAGATTCTTGCTGTGGAAGTTGATTTGATAAAATCACAGCACAAATTGTTGCATGTGAATATAGGTAATACCTGTTCATTCTCATAAATGGAGATGAATGGTTATCCACCATTATAAATATCTATGGCACTTTACATGGTATTCTTCCATGTGGGCTTCTTTCCGTGTGGGCTTTTTTCTGTGCAGGCTTTTATGTGTATGGGCTTTTTTCTTTGTGGGCTTATTTCTTTTTGGGCATTTTTCCACGTGGGCATTTATGACCGTGAGGGGTTTTCTGTGGGCTTTTTTCCTGTGGGCTGTTTTCTAGTCACTGAGCCCCCAGAAGAGATCAGGGCCTTGCGGGACCTTAGAGAAACTGGTGTCTTGGAGAGGGGGAGAATATATCATGAAAGGCCTCCTCTTACTGCTCCTCAAGGCATCATCCTTAATTATTCAGAGTCTTTAAGAACATGTCATCTGGAGAGGATTCTCTGTGGAAGGTCCAGAAACACATAGGCTGTCAGAAACAAGGCATCATTTTTTGTCTCATGGACTATGTAGCCCCCAGGTCTCAAGTGGGGTTCACCCATGCTGTAGGTCCAGCCAGTTGAGGCCTTCAACAGTCAATATACTCCAATAAAGCCTGCAATAACAAGCTTTATTCAGACCTGTGTGCATATGAAGTGCCACTCACTGTAGATACAGAACTCCCTGGACCTGCCCACCTAAGTTCCTTCACCTTTTCCACTCCAACAAGACCGCCTTAGTCATTGCCATGCACTCCTAGCCACCTCCCTCAGCTCCTCAACACGGCTGACCTTAAATCTTCCCTCAGTGCTGGTCTTCCACCTGGGTACCGTGGGAGAAGCCCTGACCCATGTCACCTACTACATCTTCTCCAGCCTAGGGGAATGCCCTCTCTAGACTGAGTGGCCTCAGCTCCCAGTAACCAGCTGTGGCCCAACCAGTGGCCTTTTGGCCATACCTAACCAATGGGTTTACCAGCTCCAGCTGGGCCTTCTGGCATGTCAAAGCTACCTTACCTTTCCCCCATGCCACAGACTGGGAAAGTCAATTTCCATTCAAAATCTTCCACTCTCCAGAACAGATTCTGCAGTGTAAATACAAAGATGTAGCATTTATAAAGAATATCCAACATGTGGCTTTTCCTTTCAAACTGCATGAGAGTAGTGAATATGAAAGGATCAAGCCCCCACTGTGGTTATCCATTGATTCCTTTTATAGTAATACATATATTATGTCATACACATGTATTTAGAAATCCATTTTGAAGTACAAAAGTTATCTTATGAAGCATACTTCAGTCAAACAATGAGGCTGGTTTGGCAATAGTCTCAGTCCTTTGTCATTGCAGAGTTCCCTTTGTATATATACATAGCACATTTATAATGGCTGCTGTATATGATACACATTTCCATAAACAGCTATTCAAAATGCCATGTGCAAGTAAACATAGTACATTTATCATGTCATCCAGAGCAGAATTACGCTGTTCTAAACCCACTGACTTAAGCGGACTGAGAACTGTGTTATAGTGCTTAGGATTCCACTGCTAGAGTGCTAGAGGAACACGGCAGCAATATGATAAAGGCCATGGGAATAGGACTCTGAAAAAGACAAGCAGGAAGGTGCTGGGGAGTAACAGCATGGGAGCTTGAGATCGAATGTCCCTTTACAATCTGAACAAATTTAATTTAAATCCTGGATCCGTGATGCACAAACCTACTGCTATGCAACTGGAACAGGGATGTTCTTTGATTAACTACCAGGTATATAAAACATTCAATTTGTATATCCCTCAGAATGGAGCATATTGTCAGGACAATGTCTGAACCAGTACTTTCTCAGCACCATCATTATGCAGAAAAATCAACTGCAGTCTCCAAAATGGATGTGCTGGCACTAAATTCGAAGGCAGACTACTTGCTATTTAAGTGAGAAATTATTTTCTCAAAAGCAGAATGCATAGTTAACCAAAGGAAACAGTTTTTCTCTCACTTCAGGAACCAAGCATGTGGATGGCAGCCAGAAAGCAATCCGGCTGTCATTGAGATTCCAAAACAAAGCTCATCTCTGCCTGTAATCATGACTTTTCCTCCATGTAACGAGTTGAAGTGATGCCCCAAATTCTCAGGGCATCTAACAAACTACATATGTTTGCCATCATCAAACTTTGCTCTTCACTTCCCTGTGCTGGAATCTATGATTTGTGACCAACTAAATTACCAAGGGTGGAAATTCAATTTAGAATTTGGCATAGAGAAATTGTTTCTAGTGACATTATTTAATGACTCCATGTTGATGGACAATTCTGATTTGTTTGTCTGTGGAAAGGAATAAATTTCCTGTGGAAGGAATAAATTTCCTTTCCACAAGTGTGGAAAGCACAAGTGCTTAGTCTTTTAGGAATATGGAGAGACTAGTGACCTGGCTTCCTCACCCTGCTGCTGAACTCACACGTCAACTAAACTTGCCTGTTTATTTCTTTGTTCCAGACACTTTGTCACTGGAGCTGGGATACTTCAGTACTGGAGTGGGGACTTTTACCTTGCAGAGCTGGTGTCTGCAGGTAGGAGCCCTAAATTAATAGTTTAGGCCAAAGCTCCACACCCCACTGAAGCCAATCACACTGATTGGGTGCTAACCTCTAAAGGAGAATGAGTGAGTCAGCCTCTGGCTGATTAACAATAGGTATTACTGAAAGGGAACTGTTCAGACAAGAGCTCCTCTCCTTCCCTGGCTGCCTTTTACTTCAAATGCCAATTTAATTTGAAATGTTAATTTAGCCCTTCTAGGTTTGGATTAAAGGGGACTCTAGCTGAGTAGCCTCAGCAGTTACAGGAGGTTCTAACGGCTTGTTTTCTTGTAGGAGAAAAATTCTTCTCTAAAGAATGTGAGAATTAGCTCAAAGGTTTAAATTGAGTTTTATATCGGACCCCCTGTTTTTTAAACCCTAGCTGTATTTAAACCCTTGCTACAATTTGTTTTAGTAATGTATGGCTGCGAGAGCTGGACTATAAGGAAGGCCAAGCACCGAAGAATAGATGCTTTTGAATTATGGTGCTGGAGAAGACTCTTGAGAGTTCCTTGGACTGCAACAAGATTAAATCAGTCAATCCTATAAGAAACCAACCCTGACTGTTCCCTGGAAGGCCAGATACTGAAGCTGAAGCTCAAATACTTTGGCGACCAAATGAGAAGTGAGCATTCACTGGAGAAGACCCTGATGCTGGGAAAGATTGAAGGTCAAAGAAGAAGGGGACGGCAAAGGATGAGATGGTTAGACAGTGTTATCGATGCAACGAGCATGAAATTAAGCAAACTCCGGAGCACAACGGAAGACAGGAGGGCCTGGCGTGATGTGGTCCATGGGGTTGTGAAGAGTCGGACTTGACTGTGTGACTGAACAACAACAACACAATTTGTTTTGTTTGTTTGGTCACCCCCCCCCCTCTATTACAAAAACTTGCCTAAGGTTTAGGCAAGGTTAGTGAACTCACTAACCCTAGCCTCTAGTATTACTACTTTAATCTATAGGTATAATAAAGTTTAAAAGTGATATTAGAGCTTAAACTAGCCCTGTAATCCTTGTCCTTTGTCTGACTCTCTGTTTAACCCTTCCCATACTTCAATAAAACTAGCCAGGAACCTCTGAGCCTGTTTCCAACTAAAATTAGCTACACCTTAGTAGTAAGCAGGGCTCTTTTTGTAAAAAAGCCCAGCAGGAACTCATTAGCATAATAGGCCACACCCAACAGCAGAAACGTATTAGAATATAAGGCCACACCCCGACAGCACAGCTCATTAGCACATTAGGCCACACCCTCATGTTACCAGAAGTGTGGTTATCCAGCTACACCCACCTTTTGCTTGTTATTCTGTTTACCTTGTTTGTTGTCAAAACCCAGGGCTTTTTTGTAGCAGGAACTCCTTTGCATGTTAGGCCACACACCCCTAATTTAGCCAATCCTAATGAGTTTCTGCTTTTGGGTGTGGCCTATTATGCTAATTAGTTCCTGCTGGGTGTGGCCAACTTGGGAGCCAGCTGGAACTCCATTCCTGTGCGTTCCTGCCCAAAAATAGCCCTGGGAAAGAAGATAGTAAGCCTCTCTGAGACTCCTTCAGGTAGTGAAGGGCAGGGTATAAATCCAATCTCCTGCTCCTCCTCCTCCTTCTTCTTTGATATCTCTACCTCTACCTGATGCTGTTGCACATATGAGTTGGACGTCTGAGTGTTTGGGTTGGTTCTGAATTGGTTCTAGTTATCCTTCTGTGTTAGTTAACTGTTTCTTAAAGATCTGTGCCAGAGTCTGTGCTGGAGACCCCTTGGATACCTTTTATTAAAGTTTGTTCCTCTGAAATTAAATTTGCAATTGCTTCAGTGTACTTCCTGATCTCAATAATGTGGCTTTGCTCAAATGAAAACACAAGGGTGCTTGACATCTTCAAAAACAATCTCACTTAGCTTAAACAATAAACATTCATCCCCAAAGATCTCCATGCCAGGAAAAGATTCACATGCTTAATTATTGCATCTCAGGCTGTTGCAAGGTTGCTGTCCGCAGGGGGAGGATCTCCAGTCCCCAGCTCCCATTTCCTGTCACAGTTTGAAGCAGAGGCAGGAGGGGGGGGATTTAAATGGCCATAGGGCCAATATATGACATCACTTCTGGAAAAACCCAGGAATCACCAAAAACTCATGGTAAAACCATACAGTTTCTGGCAGTACCTACAGAGGAGGAGGAGTTGGTCTTATACCCCACCCCTCACTACCCAAAGTGGCTTACAATCTCCTTCCCTTCCTCTCCCCACAACAGGCACCCTGTGAGGTAGGTGGGGCTGAGAGAGCTCTGAGAGAACTGTGACTGGCCCAAGGTCGCCCAGCTGGCTTCATGTGGAGGAGTGGAGAATCAGACCCAGTTCTCCCGATTAGAGTCCGCTGCTCTTAACACGACACCAAACTGGCTCTCACCAAGAGGCATGGCATCACTTCCACATTTTCCCCAGAAGTGATGTCACACCACTGTTCATGGTTGTCTCCTTTGTCCCCACTTCCCAAGTCTCTACTGATTGCCAGGCAACCTTAGGCTGCAGTTAACAGGAGAGTAAAGTCAGTTTAAAGACTTGATAAACCCTGATATTGTGAACCTTTTGCATCCTGATTTTGCATATCAGAAGGAATATTTTGAGAAAATGAAACCTAACTTTTCTAGTTCTTAGTTTCAAATCCTCACTCAGCCACAAAGCTTACTGGATGATTGAGCCATCACTTTCTCAGTTTAATCTACCTTACATAGGCCTCAGCCACATGGGCAGGAAAATGCGGGGGGAAGGCGTGGCTGTTTGCCCCGGAGCAAACTAACGCGCAACTACACGATCAGGCGTCGGGTTGATGTCCCGTAGAGGTCCCGTGGTTAGGGGAGAGGTGGCGATCACACAACGCAGCAAAGAAGCAGAGCGGCGTGGCAAACAGGGTTGTGGGTTTTTAAAAAAACCCTGAAATGTGCACATGCTCCGTTGTGTGCTTGTGCGCATCCGTGGAGACTTGGGGGGAAAAAACCTTTTTGCGAGGGGACATGGGCGGGCGTCGGAACTACCACCGGAAATGCCATCAGACGCCCACCCTTGCCCCGCAGTTTCCGGAAACTAGTACCTCCGAGGTACTAGTTTTTTACCCCGCATCTTCGGCGGGAAGCCTCAGGTGCACCACGGGAGCTCTACGCTTCCCAGATGTGGCTGTGAGATCATGCCCGGAAAATCCACCTATCTTCCATCTCTCTAGCATGCCTAATGCTCCGTGTGACCGGGGCCATAGTTGTTTTAAGAACAAAATAGGGTAGGGAAGAATAACTTCCACACATTTTTCTCTAGCATCACCTACCTGAATCTGGAGGTGCTGAGAACTCATAGTAAAGGTTGGTGGAACTCTACTGGGACCTTGGAGAAACTGATGTCTAGTGGGAGGGCCTCATGGAAGATCTCATGAAAGGCCACCTTCTACTGCTATGTCTTGAGCTTCTTGGAGGAACGGCAGGATAAAATATAGTCATTTCATGAATGATTTCAACTCTTACTGTTCCAAACTGTTATTTGTATTTTATTTTGCTAGCTCACTGTGCCTTTTGTCATTTTCCATGTCTCCAGATCTGAGTCTGTCCTCTTCACTCCCCTCATGGATGAAGAGGGAATGTTCTTGGTGCTTGAAACAATGTTAATCTTCCCTGTTTTTTAAAAAATGGCAAGGAACTGAAGACAGTCACATCCAGAGCTCAAAACAAGCTACTTTTACACAAGTGCAACCTTTAGAATACCAGCAAAGTCTTCTGCCAGGTGTCCAGTGTTGAACTGGACAGTCCAGTATTTTCCCTTTCTGACCAGTAAATAAACTGAGAAAATACTGGACATGTACATATTCAGTATTTTCTAATTAAGGAAGCTTGCAGCTACTACAGCCGAGCTCCATGCATGCATTCCTTCTTTCTGCTATGGCTTGATAAAGTAGCAACATCCCTATGTTCTTGTTATTTAGTGCAGCAAGCAAGGTTTGAAAAGAACATCTACCCCTCAACAGCCAGGCAGGGTGCTCCCAGAGAAATTCTATTGGTTTGACTGTAGAAAGCTCAAAGGGAACTTTCATAGCCAACCTATAAGTTTGCTGTGTTGGTTCCAGCTGACTGTGGAGGTAGATGGTGGCAGGATTCAATCATCTAAGGACAAGTGAAAAAGAGATTTTGGGGCATCACAGTGGAAAAAATTCTGAAGAGTTTGCTGGCAGAGAGTCCTGGGAAGGGCAGTATGTTGATAGGGTGTCTGCCTTGCATTTTTATCTTTTGTGCAGCCTGTATTCAAAGGACAGGACATTTTTCTTTTCTCTCTCTCTCTCTCTCTCTCTCTCTCTCTCTCTCTCTCTCTCTCTCTCACACACACACACACACACACACACACACACACACACACATATGTTGACAATTTTTTTTAATCAAATGTGTCCAGTGTTTTTGTTGAGACCATCTGGCAAACCTACTCACCGCTTACCTTCAAACAGATTTTTTTCAAGCTCTGTGTACTCATTTGCATTCTGCCCAGATTGTGAGGACACATTGCACAGTGAATGTATGCAGTCTGAAAAGAATAAGGGAAAATAGGACATATTCATATTTGTTTCTGCAACCACAGTGTATTAATTTATTAACTAATTCAAAATATTTACACCCTGCCTTATTTTTGCAAACTCAAGGCAACTAACAAAACAGAAAAGTGACAAGGACAAAACACTGAGAGCATCCAGCAGGTTAAAAGAAAAAAGGAAAAACAAAGCGAAACACAATTAAAAGCCAATATACACAAAGTTTAAAACACAGCCTCAAACAAATTACCCTGTACCAAATGCCCTCTGGAGCAGGACAGGACAGTCTTACATGCAGAGGTCATTTCGGGGGGGATCGTGGGGGACCGCAGTTCCCCTGGGTGAGGTACGGGGGGCGGGGCACATGACGAAGCCCCGCCCCCTGCTTCCGGCCGCCCCGCTTCCAGCCCTCATTCAGCCAGGAGGAGGCAGGAGAAGAGGGAGGGTAAGTTGCTTCCTCCCCGCCTCTCCCCACCCCTGCCTGCCTGGGGCCAGGGAGGGCCTTCGCGGGGCTTCCTTGCACTCCCGCCAGCCTTGCAGGTCCACCGCTGGGCCCCTCATGGGGCTCGGCAGTGGAGCTGCAAGGCCGGCGGCGGCGGCCGGGACTGTTGGGGGCGGGGTGTGTGGCCTTATGACACACTTCCAGCGATGTCAGGGGGTGTGGCCTTATAACACACTTCCGGTGATGTCAGGGGGTGTGACATATGCTAATGAGTTATGCTAATGAGTTCCCCTAGCTCTTTTTCTACAAAACAACCCCTGCTTACATGCACTCCTGAGTGTGGCAAGCGAATCCACCTGCCACACTCACCCCACTAGACCTTTCCATAGGAAAGGACCTACCATAGAGAATGCCCATGACCTAACTGTTGCAAAATGAACCATCCTCCATGAGGCCACCTGAGGATTGCACCTGGTGCATGGGAGTATATTGGGGGATGTAGCTATAAGTTCTGAGGCCATGAAGGGCTTTAAAGGTGATGGTGACCAGCATTTTCAATTGGGCCTGGAAGCAAATAGGCAACTCGTGCAGTGCCAGTGGAAGGAACTGGCACTGGTGTTACATGTTCCAAGAGGCTAACCCCAGACAAGAGTCTTGGTGCTGCATTCTGCATCAATTGAAGTTCCTGAGACATCTTCAAAGACAGACCCACATAAGGATACTTTACAGTAGTCAAATTTGGAGGTTACAGTAGTGTGGATCAGCATGGCTAAGTCTACATAGGCCCCGGTCACACGAGAGGTTTTGGACCGGGAGAGAGACGGATCGGGGGCGCAGCAAACGGGCGCGATCCCACAGCAACATCTGGGAAGTGTGGCGCACCCGTTCCCGATCTGACCCTTCCACCCAAAACCCCGCATCAAAAATAAACCACCTACCTAGGTGGTTCTTCGGGAAAGGGCGCATCAAGGCCAGCCGTGGGATCGCAGGCGCATCCTTCTGCCGGCTTATCCCCGGCTCCTGGCCGAACTGCACATGCTCAGACATGTGCAGTTCGGCAGCCTCCCCCCTACCGACTGTCGCTTCCTCCCTGGCATCTGATCGTGCTGGGGAGCAACGGCGCCGCGGCTCAGGGAATCCGTGGGATCTCGCCGCGGCATCTCTATTTTGGTGCGGCTTTTAAAAGCCTCACTTTGCCCATTTTTTTTCCTGCCATGTGGCAGGGACCATAGTATAAATAAGAGGACAGATTACAAGTCAGATATAATTAATAACATAAAAAGACCCTTACTGAACCATACCAGTGGTCCATATAGTCCAGCATCCTGTCTCACACAATGGCCAACCAGTTTCTCTGGAGCTCCAACAACAGGGCACAGAAGCCGAGGTCTTCCCCTGATGTTGCCTCCTGGCACTGATATTCCAAGGTTTATTACCTCTGAATGTGGAGGTTCCCTTTAGTCACCATTGCTAGTAGCCACTGATAGACCTATCCATCAATCTGTCTAATCCCCTTTTAAAGCCATCTATGCCTGTGGCCATCACTACATCCTCTGGCAGCAAACTACACCTTCTAATCACTTGCAGTATAAAGAAGTGTTTCCCTTTGTCTATCCTGAATCTACAGCCCATCTACTTCATTGAACGTCCTCAAGTTCTAGAATTTTGGGAGAGGGAGAAAAAGTTGAAAGAAGGCACTCCTAGCAACAGCACTAACCTGCTTATCCATCAACAAATAGAAGCCATAGCCTTGCTCCCAAGTGCCCTGTGGCCCTTGTCCTATGGGTGGTTCTGCATGGCTCTATTTTAGACCCCTAGCTTTCCAACAAAAATCACAGTCTGTGTAATATGTGTGAAGCCCAGGCCCAGCAGACCAGCCTGGCATAGCTTGGGCCCACTCACTTGAGCCCAGGTCAGCCACAATGGGTTGAGAGCTGGGCTTGATACCCAGCTAACCAGTGGATAAGAGAGTGAGGCTCCTGACACCAAAAGCATCAGCATCACAGCAGGCCTTGATACAGGCTTGGGGGAGGGAGGAAAGTAGTCATCCAGTCAGAGCCACTGGACTGGTACCAGCCTAAAGGGGCAGGATTAAGTGGCATAGAATGAGCAGGGAGGCAGGGCTGAGGAAAGCCCAGCCATGAAATAGGGCTGGGAATGGTAAGAAGGGGACCCAAGATGGCAAGGAAAGGCAGAAGCCACAGGCTATGGAGACACCCAAGAAACAACAGTTCTACGCCAGGGTGAATGCTGAGAAATCGCACAGTTGACAGTGGCTTTTGGGGAGAGGTATGGAGAAGGCAGGCTTGGGTGCTGTTAACTATGAGACCTGCCTCATTGGCATGAAGACAGAATAAAACAGCTGCAATGTGAGAACAGTGTCTGGGGGCCTTTGTGAGCAGGATAGAGGAGTGCTATGATGTGCTGCTGCCCACAGAGGCATGTATATCTTGATGTTATGGTTTTATTATGATTTGTATTTTGTTTGTGTCTTACATGGGAGCCTTTTTAGACAGAGTAGAAGGATATAAAATAGTTTACATGCGTTTAAATAAATAATTATCTCAACAAGCTTATTCATGCTTTAGTAACATCTAGACTTGCCTACTGTCATCATCATCATCATCATCATCATCAAGTTTATTGTATTAGCCATTGGCCATAACAAAGCATAAATACAAACACAATCCTTATACATCACATTAAGTTATCCCTTCACTAACTTGCGCTGAATCCTAACCTTAATCTTCTTTTTTGCCGCCAAAGCAAACAGGGACATTCTGCTGGTATAACATATACGTCCATATCAGAGAGCAAAAAAACAACCAACTCATGTTTTGAGAATCCATTGTGCAAAGGTAAAATAGGGTATATATAATTCTACCTAAGTGATTCGTGCCATGAGCATCTCAGTAAATAGTGCCTACTGTAATGTTGCATATGGGGGTGTCTTGAAGAGTCTCTGGAAACTTCAACTGATTCAGAATATGGTGACTAAGATTTAACTGGAGTCTGCTGTAACAAACATACGATTCCTTAAGTCGGATCCAGAAACCTGTCTGCATAAGTTGTTGATAGATGCAGAACACTCCCGACCCCCAGCCAAAAAAGTTAGTTTCCAGGATCCCAAGAACTACATGAACTAATAGTCATGTGGTTCAAGAAACAGCACTGAGGAGGGGAAGGGAGTGGAATCACTCCTCTTACCTCTTCCATCAGCAGAGCTGTGCTAACAGTAGAGAGAGTAGAGGATTATTTCATCCCTTTCCCCCTTCTCAGTGCAACCTTGGACCTACATAGCTACTGAGCCATGTGGTCCCTATGACTGGAAACAAGTGCTAGAGGCTGAGGAACAAGGAAAAGATCCATGATCCATGTGCCCCGATACTTGAAGAACTTCATGCATTCCCCAGGTTGTTTCCAGGTATAAATGAAAATGTTGACTATTGACTTCGGGTTTATGGCGACACGCTGAGCAGACTCATCTCCCGGACCTCCCGGGGATGAAATCTGTGTACCAGCAGAAAGGGGGGGGCGACGTCTCGCTCCCCCCCCCCGGAGCCTGGTTGAAAGGCTCCTAGCCATGGGACTATTGAGAGGTGGCCTCTTCGCCAGCACGATGATGGGGAATCAAGACGCTTCTCCATCCCAACTGTCCTCCTGCTGTGTGTCCATATGGAACTAGTGATGCTGACCGGGAAAAGCGCTGGTGATTGAGCAGTTTAAACGGAGCTACAGCGAGGTCACAAGACCGACTATGAACTGTGAGTCGGATTAGAGCGTAATTTACATTTTAAAAGGAAAGCTCCCACCCCAAGGACTAGGAAAGAAAGCGAGCGGGGGAGGGGGCCCTGCTATGCACATGGATTTAAATGTGAGACTCAAGGGGGGAGCAGAAGCAAAAATGCTGAAATCTGTTGAGAGAGACTTACCAGGGTGCGTATGAGCGTATATTCAGAGACTTTAGCAAATCTTCGGAAAGTAAACAATCCATAAAGATGGTGGGGAAGAGGACTGAGAAAGAAAAACTTTAAAAAGCAAAAGTAGATGGGAGCCCTCGTCTGGAAGCAACCACCGAGTTGGCTAAAACATTGGCAGAATTCCTGCACCCCCTGCTGGACCAGATGACTAATCTCAAGGAACAGTTGTCAGTGATGAACCAAAGCATCACTACTCAGCAGGTTCAATTGAATGAGACTCTTAAAATCATGGAGCAAACAGCTGAGAAAGTGAAAGAAGTTGACGCCACTACCCAAAAGGCGAAGAAAAGGGTGCAAAGGTTGGAAAAGAAGCAAATTTCTACAGAAGAACAACTTTTACAGCTACAAATGGAGAAGGCAAACTTGGTTCTTCGATTCCAAGGTGTCCCAGAATTCAAAGGAGAGAATCTGAAGCAAGTGATGAGCGATGCATTAGCCCCAGTGACAGATTTGAAGGCAGAGTATCTCATGAGTGAAATGGATGTGGCCTACAGGTCCTATTCCGTATACATAAAGAAGAATGCCTGGGGAAATAGTAATGAGATTCTCAAAGAGATTCTATCGAAGAGGCACGGCGGAGACACCCTTGAAAATTGGGGACAGTACCATCAAGATTCTGAAAGACATTCCATTCGAAATAAGACAAAGGAGAAAGAAATATAAAGATGTAATTCTTTTTCTTCAAACAAATGCAATTAGCTACCGGTGGTTATATCCAGAGTGCGTAACCTTCAAACTTCAGGATAAAAAAGAAAAGATTGACTCTGTTTCCAAAGCTCGGGAGGTGGTGGATAAAGAGGAGGACAGTAAGTCCAGTGGTGAGCTGGACTCGGGGTCTTCTGGAGAGGACTCTATTTCTGAAAAAGGGGCGGCTACCCCTAAAAGTCCATATAAACTGAGGAAAAGACAAGAAAAGAAAAAATGAAGGCTGAAGGACTCTGAATTGTGCCTTTGAAAATATGGTTTTTAATAATGGGATGCTCTGGGGTTTCTCTCTAACAATTAAATCTAAGTGTTAAAAGATATTTTACCATGTCTGACTAAGTTCAAAAGATATCAGCGATTTAAGGAATAATTTTGTACTTAAGGTGTTTTAATGATCTCCTTCTCTTGGGTTTTTAGTCAGTAGTGGTTACCTTTACTTTCTCCTTAACTGTAGTTCCCTTCCCTTATTTCTTTGTAGTTTGTAGTCTAATTAAAAAACCAATAAAAAATCCCCTCCGAGGGGGCAAAAAAAATGAAAATGTTGACTATTACCCTTAAAGCCTAAATAGTCCAAAATCAAAATATCTGACAGTACAGTCTCTAAGCTCTGTTACATGAAGTCCACTGAAGTCAGTGGGTTTAGAAGGGTGTAACTTTAGGATGAGGGAAGACAGCATGGTATAGCCTGATTTTGTCAGATCTCAGAAGCTAAGCAGGGTCAGTACTTGGAAGGAAGACCACCAAGGAAGACTCAGCAGAGGAAGGCAATGGCAAACCACCTCTGCTTCTTGCTTGCCTAGAAAGCCCTTTGCTGCGGTCATCACAAGTCAGTTGTTACTCAACGGCATTTGTGTAAGTAACTTTAGGAATGCACTGTGGGGACTAAGTTCTCCATGCAGAACTACACAGGAATTGAAGTCATCTTCAAGGCCTGGGTTCAGTTTTGTCAGATGCTCCCTATAGGAACAGAGCTGGGAGATGTGATTACTAGGACCTGTGGTAAAGGCTAATATTGAGGAGTCAGATCTTGGGACTAGGAATTTCATTAAAAGGTCCCTCCCTTTCCTCCCATAATGTGAGCACTGCTAAAAAATCTGTTTTCAGTGGGGCATTTAACCAAAAATGCTCTGAGTATCGTCGTAGTCTCGATTATATTTTCATAGATTATAACTTTTGTTTTGAAAGGCAAATATTTCAGTACAATCTAATGGTTTATGGTTATTAAAAACAAAACATGAAATTTGTGCCTTGGCTGTTATTCAGATTTCTGGAATACATATTTATTAATGCAGTTTGTCTTTACCCACCAAGTGACTTTTCTCCTTCACCTTTTTTGGTCTCTAAGTTTACCACAGATAGTTCCTACTAATTCTTCTTCCCTCAGGAATATGTTTTATTGATTAAGCTCTGTTGTTCTGATCCCTAGCAGGATAAATGAGCTGCCCAGAGACATCATTGTAAGAATTTGATTACACTGCATGGGGATGATGAAAATCTGACCTTGTTGCATTTACTTATTTAAAATAATGTAGCTATTTGTTCATTTATTTAGACTTCTGGCTTTTTCTGTCCTCAAAGTCTTACAATAGGTAATAACATTTTAAGAAAAAAAATTAAAAACAACAGTTTGAAAACAACTGCATTATAGATTATTGAAACGCTGATGGATGAATTATGTAGCCAGACTGCAAAATAACTGAGCACAAGGAAGGCCTGTAAACCATCTGGCTGCTGCTGCACCACCCTAGACTTTGAATGCATCCTAGAATCCTGCTACCAAATGGCTTATCATCCAGAACAGGTTGTGACTCAGTGGGCAGAGCATGTACTTAGCATGCAAAAATTCCCAAGTTCAGTTCCAGCATCTTTAGTTAACCAGTCTCAGGTAAGCAGGTCTTTTTCTGCCTTAGACGCTGGAGAGCTGCTGCCAGTCTAAGTAGACAACACAGTGTAGCACTGGTAATACCCAGTAGGGATGTGCATTCGGCATGGCTGAACCGAATCAGTGGCCAATTATTGCTGATTCGGCCCCCTTTCGGCCAGCTACTGGCCAAATCAGATTCTCTGATCTGATTTGGCCAGCTGAATAAAAGCCGCCGAATCATTCGACAGACTTTCGGCAAATTTTTGGCTGTCCAAAAAATGTCCGGGGAAAGGCAGCAAGAGCCTCTTGCTGCCTTTCCTGCCGAAACTAGCCCTTTCCAGCCTCTTCCCTGGTTCCAGGGAGGAGGGGTGGGGAGGAGGCTGGTTTCAGCCAGTCACTGACATGCATTTGCAAGCTGCAAATGCATGTGCAGAGTTTGCAAGGTTGGTGTTGCTTTGCACACCATCTTCCTTGCTTGGAAGCGGGGAGGGAGACTTCCAACTCTAACCAATGGGATGAGTTGCATCCTCTTTGGGCCAACCACAGGACAGTGTAATTTTTTTTGCAACTCTCCTGTGCTTGTCCCAAAGAGGATATAAGGAGTCCTACCTAGTGGATAGACTCCATTGCTGTTCCTGCTTTCCTGGTGGCTGCCTGAGAGAGATTGTGCTGTGCTGACTGTCTGTAGACCAAGATATGCGCTACAATTACAGTTGCCTGGTACTGCCTGGCAACTGGTAGGTGGGCTGTGGGTAGGGATATGGGGGCACATTCTGGTAATAAAACAGAAGGGACATAGGTAGTCATAGACTTTCTGGCAATTCCTAGAGCTACCCTGGAAATGAAAAAGGCAGAGCAATTTTTTGTATTTTTATTTTCCCAATGCCACCACTCAGAGCAGTGGCAGGCAACAGGAGTGGGAGACAGGAGATCATCTACCCTGACTGTGGACGTAGTAGCCCTGGCTACAATATGACAGCAGTTATGTTTGTGGGCCCAGGGACATTGAGGGGTGCTGGTGAGGTAATAAAACATAAAGAATAAGGAAAGAAAGGGGGGAAAAACAGAACCTAAAACTTAGAATTCAGAACCTAAAAAGGTTAGTCAAGGACAGAAGAGGGCCAACTCTAAAAATCATACAAAAATATACATATATTTATTACACACAAATTAAAATAACAAAGAAGGGCCCATTCATACCTCACAAACAAATATATATATACAAACATATCCAAAATATGCAATAAAGACCAGAGATCAATTGTTCCAAAGTATAGCCACTGGGCAAGGAAGAGAAATACAAAAATACAAAATACAAATGAAGCCTCCAGTGTAATCACATGTCCAGAAGACCTTCTCTCTGGTCTACTATATATTCTTCTAAGATTGTACAGCCAACATTGGGAACAGTTGGCTGTACAATCTTAGAAGAATATATAGTAGACCAGAGAGAAGGGCTACTGGACATGTGATTACACTGGAGGCTTCATTTGTATTTTTGTATTTCTCTTCCTTGCCCAGTGGCTATACTTTGGAACAATTGATCTCTGGTCTTTATTGCATATTTTGGATATGTATGATTGCCTATATTTGTATATATCAGCCTATATGTTCTATATGTATTAGACCTCTGAGGAAGGCCTGTAAAGGCCGAAACGCGTTAGGTCTACTTCATTAGCCCTTGTATGTTTGTATATATATATTTGTTTGTGAGGTATGAATGGGCCCTTCTTTGTTATTTTAATTTGTGTGTAATAAATATATGTATATTTTTGTATGATTTTTAGTTGGCCCTCTTCTATCCTTGACTAACCTTTTTAGGAGGTAATAAAACATACCACATGGATTTGGAGAAATAAAACGGCCACAGCTTTTATTGATTACACTGCAGGAGCAGAATCTGTGCTGCATAGGGACAGATTCTGAATCGGGCAACGCACCTACTCCCCAGTGAACCTCCACACCCCCAGACCATCTGCTGGGAAGCTATCAGGAAGTGGCAAACCCCAGGAAGCCCCATGGGCATCGGCCAAAGCATGGTTCCCTTGCTGCCTGATGTTGAGAGCCCCACTGATAGCTCCTGAGCTGGGCATGCCACTGAATTGGCTCTTCCCAAGAGTCCTTAAGAGAGTCCTCCAAACTGCAGGATGCAGGCACACATGCACTACCTTCCTAACCAAAAGGATCTGTCCCATGCCCAAACTACCCAAAGCTGTGACAGTCATGAAAACCAGAAATCTCTATCTCATAACAACAGTATCTCAGGGGAAGTATGGGTGGGGAAAGCCACTGCGATCCAAGGCCGAGGATCAGGCAGTGTTGACTTAAGTAGCCTCTACCTGTAATCCAATATATGCCAATAAAGGTCTGTGAGTGAGAGTGACTTAAGTAGCAGAGGGGCGGGCAGGTAAGGCCCTCAGTACTGTCCACCTCCTGGCCCACCTGGTGTGACACATGCCCAGAAAGGGAGGCATTCAACTGCTCACACCAGAGGCCATCCCCAGCCTTGGCGCCCCAGAGCCCACAAAAGCAGCGTGGGGGTAAATTCCCACCATGTCTGTTTCAGAGTAAGAATCTTGTGAATTCATGAGGATCCATTTAAAATCATCTAGCTATGTCCTTTACCCAGTCCCCCCCCCAAACACAGAGATTTTGAGAGGTTGATTAGAAGCCCACTTCTACATAGTGGGTTTCTAATCGATTCCCCCCCAATCACTTTTTTTGGGGGGCCCTCCATTTGGCAGGCATTCACATTATGAAAACCTACATGTGTAAAAAGCCAGTTATGCCGTATGGTCAGAAAGAAATACAGTGAAGCAACCTTTTGGACACCAATGAACTGATCGATGACCTATAGGAACAATTGTTGAAAAATCAGATTGCAGTTTGCAACAGACAAACAGGCAGGTATTTGAGCATCCCTTCATTTCAAATAATTTTTCATTCATTATTTTATCTTAATTATTCCAAGTGATATTAGGTTGTAAATGGAAGAGAGGGGAAAGGCAAGAAGAAAAGGTGGAAGGGATTTTCCTGCAGGTGATTTCAAAATGGATTTTTTTGTATGTGATGACAGCGCATGTTTTTCTCAGCGTTTTGTTTTATAAAATGTCATTGTTGCCATTTGCTTTAATTTAAACTATATATTGCCTAGACTGCACGACAAAGCAATGGTATAGCCCATATCAAGGGCTCCTGTTTCTTCTAGTTACTTCAGGCAGTTCATATTTGTTGTTACCTACAAATGTGTTTAGTTGTGCTTTGAACAGTATAGATTTTTTTTGTGATTGTTCCTTTCATTTAAAAACTACACTGCTGGTGGCAGCTTCCTACAAATCGGGGGGGGGGGGGCACAGACACACTTAGCCCATAGTCTTTTGATTTCTGAACATCAGATCAAGAATTGCTTGCATAAATGCTCTTTTACCACCCACACTGTGTAAGAAAGGGCTAGATGAATTCAAAAACCTTTGAACCAAAGTTTAAAGAAAAACAAAACTATATAAAGATTTCCCCCCCCATTTTATATGTTTTCATATCATTTAGCATGGATATCTGCCCACTTCCTTGAACCACTAGGGAGCTCCAGGGGCATCAGCTACAAGGCATGATTCCTAATGAGGAGGAAACACTGGAGAGGTAATTTTTCTGTGATATTTTGTGATATTTTACAGACATACACATTGTACACAAGGGAACGAGCAGGCATCTAAGCAGACAGTCATTGCCTTAAAGACAGATTAAAGCAACCAGTATCCATTTGGAGCCTTGGATACACACAATATTCTGTCTCCTTCTTCCAGCTGGCTACAAAACTCAATAATATGTATTGCTCCTATTATGTCTTTTTCTATTGTTTACAGCTGTGTATAACTGTAAAACCCATTCTGAGATCTGGGGTACGGGCTAAAAAGGCTGGGAATAAGTAGCAAAGGTGCCAGAAGAAAGAGGCAAAGATGAGGTCAGATTACTCAAAATCAGTAATCCTGTTAGAGTTGCCAACTCTGGGTTGGGGAATTCCTGGAGATTTGAGGGGGGAGTCTGGGCAGGGTTTGGGAAGGGCAGGGGAGGGACCTCAGAAAGGTAGAATCCCATAGAGTCCTTCCTATAAAGCAGCCATTTTCTCCAGGGGAACTCATCTCTGTGTTGTAATGTCAGGAGATTTAAATTAAAGGCTCCACTGGAGATTGGCATCCAGAAGTCCTGAAGTAATTTACTGCACAGAGTAGGAGTGAAATCAGGGACATGTTGAAGATGCATTTGGAAAGTGAATCCAGAGGGAGAAACAGCTTGAAATGAGGAGGATGATACTGGTGTAGATAGGAGGGCTTGGAGTGGTTGTGTAACATTTTCCAATATTTCTTTCAGTCCTTTGTCCCTTTTTAGTTTAGGCACTGGTTAACTAGCATAGTGTAAAATGGTTTTGGTAGTGTTCCTTTGGAGTAGTTCTGGACAGAGATATTCAGTAGAGGGAAATTCAAACATACAACACAACTTTATAGATAACAAGGTG
Organism: Gekko japonicus; assembly: GCF_001447785.1. Lineage (NCBI taxonomy): Eukaryota > Metazoa > Chordata > Lepidosauria > Squamata > Gekkonidae > Gekko > Gekko japonicus. The sequence goes on from NW_015161447.1 coordinate 298,262, forward strand.
AAAGAGTATAGTTTCTATCGATTCTTTAGTTGAATATTAATGACAGACAGGGGTCTTGTTGTAGAAAAAGAGCTGCCGGAGCTCATTAGCATAACTCATTAGCATAACTTATTTGCATATGCCACGGAAGTGACAGAAGGCCACACCCCCTGACATCACCGGAAGTGTGTCAGAAGGCCCGGCTACTTACCCTCCTGCTTCATCCTCATTCCCAAACGGAATGAGGATCGAAGCAGAGGGCGGGGTAAAGAAGGGGGCGGGGCTTCACCACATGACCGCCCCGCCCCCTAGAGGTTCTCTTCCGGAGCTCCGTACCTGAGAGCTCCCCCCCGACTAGAGCCCTGATGACAGACTTTATAATAGAGAACACTAAGCAGTCATTATCATGTTATTCTCAACCTGCTGTAAGCCTTTCTCTCTCTCAGGGTTCATAATCCATTTCTCCCTCCTTCCCCCCCCCCCAGCCTCCCACTGCCCGTCTTGGCAGTTTAGAATCATTTTCCTCCATTCCACACCTCCCCCTTTGCTCGGTCAATCACAGATGTTAACCTTTTCCTCAGAGATGAAGAAATAGATAAAAACTCCAGGAAGTGTTGGGCAGGAAGTCTAATTTAGGAGCCACCTAGGGTTGCAAAATTAAAGTTGGGAAATTCCTGGATATTTGGGGGCGGAGCCTGAGGGGATCATGGAGTTTGTGAAGGAGAAGGAACTCAGTAGGGTATAATGCCATACAGACCACCGTTGAGAGCAGCCATTTTTTCCAGGGGAGATGATATCTGTAGTCTACAGGTCAGTTGTAATTTTGGGAGGCCTCCAGACCCCCCTGGGGATTGGCAACCCTAAACTGCTGGTGCAGACTAAAAATGGTAGGAGTACCGTCACCCTCTATCATGCACATGGTCAGAAGGGAAA
>NW_015161447.1:301365-336004 GCF_001447785.1 Gekko japonicus
AGAGAACAAGGTGAAAGTGTATAGTTTCTATTGATTCTTTAGTTGAATATAAATGACAGACTTTATAATAGAGAACACTAGGCAGACATTATCATGTTATTCTCAACCTGCTGTAAGCCTTTCTCTCTCTCAGGGTTCATAATCCATTTCTCCCTCCTTCCCCCCCCCCCAGCCTCCCACTGCCCGTCTTGGCAGTTTAGAATCATTTTCCTCCATTCCACACCTCCCCCTTTGCTCGGTCAATCACAGATGTTAACCTTTTCCTCAGAGATGAAGAAATAGATAAAAACTCCAGGAAGTGTTGGGCAGGAAGTCTAATTTAGGAGCCACCTAGGGTTGCAAAATTAAAGATGGGAAATTCCTGCTCGGTCAATCACAGATGTTAACCTTTTCCTCAGAGATGAAGAAATAGATAAAAACTCCAGGAAGTGTTGGGCAGGAAGTCTAATTTAGGAGCCACCTAGGGTTGCAAAATTAAAGTTGGGAAATTCCTGGATATTTGGGGGCGGAGCCTGAGGGGATCATGGAGTTTGTGAAGGAGAAGGAACTCAGTAGGGTATAATGCCATACAGACCACCGTTGAGAGCAGCCATTTTTTCCAGGGGAGATGATATCTGTAGTCTACAGGTCAGTTGTAATTTTGGGAGGCCTCCAGACCCCCCTGGAGATTGGCAACCCTAAACTGCTGGTCCAAACTAATAATGGTAGGAGTACCGTCACCCTCTATCATGCACATGGTCAGACGGGAAAACTAACCACATGAAAACAGCAGTCAGTGTCCTGTACATTTTGTGTGTTGCTGTTGTGGTAGGCTGCATGAAAAGAACAACACAAAGTGCCTCGTATGTGTTGATCAAGGTGCATGTTGTGACAAATAGAACCACTTTCACAGCAGAAAAAAGGCAGGGGGAGTATACCTAGACGCAAGGAGTTACCTGCCAAGAAAGTCCTTATGTAGCTTCCCACCGATCAAATTTCTCTGGCAGGCAATTCCTGCAGTTAGGCTTCCTTATGGAGAAAGGCAGAGGACAAATGAAAAAAAATAAAATAAAAATAAAATAAATCCAGGTAGAAGCAATTTTCCAGGTATTTTACCGAGGTCATTTAGTGGGTCAAAACATGTAGAGTGAAAGCTGATATTCACAAGAGTTCCAATTGTGCTTCAGGGCACCAGAATGACCCCATGCTTTGGGGAACATGGTTCAGAAGTGTCTACATGGTGTTACATTTTAAAACAGCGCACTTCAATGGATTTCAAAGCCATTTGTCTAGGGTTGCCAGCCTCCAGGTGGGGCCTGGGCAGGGGTCTTGTTGTAGAAAAAGAGCTGCCGGAGCTCATTAGCATAACTCATTAGCATAACTTATTTGCATATGCCACGCCCCCTGACATCACCGGAAGTGACAGAAGGCCACACCCCCTGACATCACCGGAAGTGTGTCAGAAGGCCCGGCTACTTACTCTCCTGCTTCATCCTCATTCCCAAACGGAATGAGGATCGAAGCAGAGGGTGGGGTAAAGAAGGGGGCGGGGCTTCACCACATGACCGCCCCGCCCCCTAGAGGTTCTCTTCCGGAGCTCCGTACCTGAGAGCTCCCCCCCGACTAGAGCCCTGGGCCTGGGGATCTCCTGCTTTTACAACCGATCTCCAGCTGGCAGAGGTCAGCTCCCCTGGAGAAAATGGCCACTTTGAAGGGTGGACTCTGTGGCACTGTACCATGCTGAAGCCCCTCCCCTCCCCAAACCCCACCCTCTCCTGGATCCACCCCCAAAGTATCCAGGTATTTTCCAACTAGGACCTGGCAACCCCACATTTGTCAGTTATCAAGCCTATAGGAAATTATGTGATATGAGAGCAGAGATAGAAGAAAATGAGCCAAGAAAAATGGCTTTCATTCCTCCCCTTACCCTTTTACGGCACTGCACAGCTTATTGTTCCTTTTGACTAATTAAGCCATTGCATACCTGTTCTCTTTCTGTACCTCAAATGGATTCTGGCAAGGCAAGCATGATTTGTAACTCCTAAATGACTAAGGTATTCGTTCTGCAGAGGGGAAAGTGATAATCAGTTCATTTGTTCTAAGTGAACCCTTATGTTATGTTCCTCCTGATTTTTTTTAATGAATTGGCTTACCATAACTGAAAAGAATTTTTTAACTGTCTTTATTAAATCATTTGAGTTTTACAGAACAAAGAACTTGATTTAACATAATTTGTTTTCTTCATTAATATTTATTCCCAAAGAAAACTCTGAAAACAGAAGGCATTCTGACACTGAAAAATGTTGATCGTGAAGTTTTGGAAATGAAAAATGATCTTGTAAGAAAAATTATAATAGCAAAGCAGCTTTCTTTATTTAAGAAATATAGATTAGTTCAACATTTCATTCATGTTACACACATACATGCACATCTGTGTGTAAATTTATAAAACTGCAATTATATTATAGAGGCAGGGGACCCACAAAGACTTGTGGGAGCAATCTCATTTTAATCTCTGCCATATTCCCTTTCCTGAAAGCCCCCATAGTGTCTCCTTTTCCTGCTTTCTTCTATCCTGCCCACCTCCTAGCCAACCTAACTTTTACCTAACCCGCTGTCTTCTGCTTTCCCTCCTTCCCTCCACCTGGCAGACTCTCCCTGGGAAATGTCTGGCCCAGCTGTGCCACACCGCTCCCTCTCCTTGTCTGCTCTTCTTCTGTGCCCTTGTTCACTATGAGGATTTAGAGTGTATGAGAAAAATGCAGGCATGAAGCTTAGTTTCCCTCCCCTTACTGGCTTTGCTCAGCCAAGGCTGTCCCTTCAACACTTGGCTAATTTCTGGTTGCATGGAGAATGGCCAGTTCCATGGGTGAGGTGGTAACAGCAGTCCAGATCATTAAGATAACAGATCTTAAATAATAGAGGCTGAGTCTGTACCAATGCTCCCTCTAAGCTGCAGAGTCTTGTGAGCAAAAATTCTACTTTGTGAGCTACTGGCATTAAAGTTGTGAGTGATTTGACTACTGCACAAATTAGTGTGCTTTGGAGCTATCCTTCCTGAGCTAAGACAAAAATTTGTGAGCCAGAGGCTAAAAAACGGTGAGCTAGCTCACACTAACTCAGCTTAGAGGGAACACTGGTCTGCACCCATCTGTTTCCCCTTAGTTCCACGTTGGGACGTAATCTCCCTCTACACTTCATGCTGTTTTCACATTCTTTGTTCAATGGGTTTTATGGTACTTTCTGCATAGATTTATGGCCATTCAGGGGTGACTTCGCAGTCACTATGGCGTTGCCTTCGCAGTCACTAGGGCTCGCCTCGCTCTGCGGTCCGTGGCTTCCCCCCGGCATCTGATCGTGCCAGGGAGGAACTGCACAGCAGCTGGGAGGATCTGTCTGATCCCGCCGCCGCACTTCTCTTTTGGTGTGGCTCAAAAAAGCCGCACTTTGGCCACACCTATTTCCCCCAGCCTTTGTCAAGTTTGGGGATGACAGCATTTGCCGAAGTAGTGATGAGCATTTCTATTTCTGGATACCAGGTTATTGACCATTAGGAAGATCACAAAAATCTACACTCAACCCATAATGATGGAAATGCTGGAGAGGCTTGCAATGGTGCAAAATAGGTCTGTGGAATTGCTGCTTGGCAAAGAGTGCAAGATTTTACTCATTGTTCAGTGACGGTATCAGTCCCAGGAAACCATACTTCCGCTCTTAATAAAGTTTTGATTTTAACTACTCCTCAGTGACCTTCATGAGCCAGATTCACTGTATGATTCCATAGTGAACATATAACTAACCATATACCTTGGAGAAGGAAGTTATTTTCAATTACAGTGAGTTCACTCTTAACATTAGTGAAAGAGTGGATGACTCCTTGGGCCTCAGAAGTCAAATGTTGTAGATTATTAAGGAGATTTTTCCACTGACCATTATGGATAGTCTTGACAATGATTTGGAAGCTAGAATCAGCATATGCAGTAGCCTCTATGTCCTGAAATGAAAGAGCTCTGGGGACTGCATGTGAGAGAAGGAAGTTGACATGTTCAGTGGTATCAAGTTGTTCCAGATGCAATAATTCTTCAGCTAGTTTTCTGATATGGAGGGGAATACATCTATCCAGAAGAGGAACTGGCTGAACAGTATAATCAATGCATAATTTTACTTGTTTGCCACCAAGTGTCATAAGTCAGTCTGTGCTGAGTGATGGCTCAGATTTTTCAGATGAAGAGCTAACTGCTAGCCCTCAGCCAGTAATTGAACAGCTGGCTGCAGCTGGCTCTGAGCTAGAAGAAGAACAACAAGAGATCAGGTTACTGGCTGATCAGGAGTCACAGCCTACAGCTGAAACTGAGCCAACAATTTGTAGCTCTGAAGCAGTAAGCAAGTCTTCAGAAGTCACTCCTAGCTGACCTAGTTCACCCATACCCTTGCAGTGCCGACATTGTCAGTTATGCTTAGAGTTGCAAGAAAAGAGAAGTGTGAGACTCATGGCCTGTCATCAGCTGTCAGTTGAAGGGATGAATAAGTAGTTTCAGGATGACTGCCAAGGAATTCGCTGGGAGTGTAGCTTGTGAAGACTTGGCTATAAATTCAGCCAGGAGAAGCAGTTTGTGGACACAATAAGTATACTTTGCTACTGAGTCACCAACCTTGCTGCTACTGGACCTTGATCTGGACCTGACAACTGGCTTTTCTGGAACCCCTAACCTTGGACTGAGTTTTGGTTACACTCTAGAACCGTACCTGTTACTTGCCCTGCTGGACCCCAGCCTGTGCCTCCTGGGGAAGCTACACCAGTACATGAAGATTGCCAGTTCCTTGAAACAGGGCTGCATAAGCTTAGAGGCTTTGCGATAGTCTATCAGGGTGTACAACTCTGATCATTTTGATTTGTCCTAATGTATTAACCATATCTTAACTAATCAGTGCCACTGGCTACTATATACACTGGGCATGCAACTGATAAATCCTTAAAGGCAAAGTCAGCTTGGAACATGCTAGATGTTGTTGATGGCTGTAAAGCATATCTCTTTATGGATGCGGTTTGCAGAGGTGGCTTCTGAGGGATTCCAGCATAGACACTGTGAAGCATCATGTTGACTGATGTACCACTGTCAATTATAACTTAGATTCTGTGCCCTTGTATTAAGATATGATGACGTGGCAGACCATTTTGTATGGAACCAATGGCCTGTGTGGAAAACACTGTATACCCACATGAGTTGTCTTTTTCTGGAGGATCAGTATGAACAGAGTTCACTTGGTTTGGGCCATGGTGATGCACAGGGGTCATTTCCTGCAGGAGCGCACAGGAGCGGAACTCTGGCAGTAAAGAGTCCATGAGGCAGGCACATGCAACAAGCCCCATCCCCTGCTCCCAGCAGCCCTCAGTCAGAGCAAGAAGCAGCCAGGTAAGTTGCAGAGCTCCACCTGACCCCCTGGTCCAAAACAGTCCAGTGGCACCTTTAAGACCAAGTTTTATTCAGGTACAAACTCTCCCTCCTCTGCGAGGACAGATCTGCACGTTCCCCCCCCCCAATAGCTGGCAATCCAAAAGAGTCCAGTGGAGCCTGAGCAGTGAGTGTTGCCTTCTGACACACTTCCGGTGATGTCAGGGTGTGTGGCATATGCTAATGAGTTATGCTAATGAGTTATGCTAATGAGCTCCTGCCCCTCTTTTTCTAAGAAATGACCCCTGGTGGTGTATGTCTGAGGCATACTGTGGAGATCTACAAACCCTTGCGTAATGATTTTGTTTTCTGCAGTTGTGACAAACAGCACTTTTGGCAGGGTAAGTGCTCCTGTATGGATAGGATCCTCCACAAGGTTATCTATGTTGTCTTCAAGGCCAGTTGTTGTGCACTGGGACATTTATTGTACTGTTTCTGCAGCACATCTGTAGTTTCTATTTGTGCAGAGTGTTCTTCTTCTATTACCTGAACTTTCAGACATTTCATTTGCTTGAGCAGTGTCCAGTATTTTGCTGAGAGTCATCTGAGGTTCTCTCAAAATTTGCCTCCAGAGTTTGGCTAAGGAATACTTTTGTATTATTTGTGCCTTTATCTCATGGTCAGTGTTTGCAGATTCACATGAACTTGCAAGGTGGTGTAACCTAGTGTGATACACATCTACTTTCCCCTTCTTTTTGGTGTGCTTGTCAAAAAATGTATTTGCTAAGTGCTAATTTTGGTTTTTCATCATCATTGCTGTCTCCTGTATCAGGTAACACTTTGAAAATTTGGTGTACTTCACTAATAACATTGCCCGGGGGGGAGGGTCATCTTTCATCACAAGAAATAAATTTGTGGGCCCCAGTGTACTATTAGAGTCATAGACTGGAAATTCAGGAAATGTGGAGAACATGCTGAAAACACAATTGTTACTAGAAAATAGTAAAAATATATTCTGTAGGCTGGATTGAAGAATTTTCAAAATGGCTGCTGCAGTATTTGAAACGATTCAGCACAACAACATGCAATCTGCATAAACAGGGATGCAGGTATTTCACCTCAAAAGCTTTTATGGTTGTTCATTTGCCAACAGGGGTGAATACTTTTGAGTAAAGAAATGTTCTTTGGGGGAAAGGGAAAAATACCTTATTGTATGTTGTCCCTTAGTTTCTGCTTTTGTTCATTCATTTTTTGCAGTCATCTTGTTTGTTATCCCATTCTCATTGCCAGTGTTGTGTTCTTAATGCTAGGTATCAAAATAAGAGGCAGCAGGAGCCCAATTTAAAAAGTACACTTCTTTTTCTGTCTGGAGCTACAGTAAGTACTACAGTGCCCCAGTTAATACAAGTACAACTTCCTTTTTCCCTGTTCCTGCCAGCACTAAATCCTGGAGTAGTCTAGGGCAGTCTAAAGCATTGACCTGGATTGAAGGAACAAAGTTGTTAAAACACCACAGAAACCATGTTGGTTTAGACCAAAAATCCAATTAGATGACCCTGGAAGGCCTACAAGCAAGGCACAGAGGTCGAAAACTCTATCCCTTCCCCCAGAGCTTCCTAGGATTACTTACTCTGAACATGTTTCCATTTACTCACTGCAGGTAATTACTATTAATTACTATTAATTTGCTGACTGACTGATACAGTCTCAAAAATTTGTGTGAACCTGTTTTGAAACAATTCTAGTAATAAACTCCTGTTTGAGTGAAGAAATGCTTACTTTTTGTCAGCCCTGAATCTAATACACATCAGCTTCACTAGGTAACCACAACTTCTGACATTATGGGAGAGGGAAAACCCTCTTTACCTTATGAATAATTGTATAATGTATAATTTTAATATATCATGTCCTCTGCTAAACCATCTTTTTTTCTAAAATGAAAAACCAAATCCTTAGCCTTTGCTCATAGGAAAGTTACTCCAGACCATTGATAGTTTGGTTCCTATTTTCTGCACATTTTCTTCTTCTTTTTTTGCCTCCCGTAAGGGATTTTTTATTGCATTTTTCTATAAACTACAATGAAAAAAGGGGAAGGGAAACTACATCTATTGGAGAAAGGAAAGAAAACCACTAAAAACCCAAGTATAGGAAATCATTACAAAAGCTTGTGTCAGTGTTAGTCTAAAATGCTAAGATTACATTGAACATAGTCGATTAAGCTGTATTATTTATCTTTAAAACCATTATTTTAACTTTTTAGATTTGGCATTCATTTCCTTTACTTTCTCAGCTGTTTGCTCCGTCTTTTTTGTAGGGTCAGTCAATTGGAGCTGCTGAGCTGCAAGATTCTGGTTTAAAGCTGTCAGCTGTTGATTGATATTCATCATCTGGTCCAGTAGCTCAGCGTCTTAACCCCTGAGCCACCATAGCCACGTATCATGATGTACACATCCATATATTTTGTGTTGGCTTCCTGGACCTATATTATTTGAAGTCATCAACAACCCCCCTTCCCCCAGAATCCTGTGTTTTATGCAGCCAGCCTGGAAGAACAGAAAGATTATTCTCTGCTGTTACTCTAGCCTTTTGTGGAAGGCACAAGCAGCAACTCACCACAGTGCCCTGCAAAATCCCAGCAGGAAAAGATAGAATTGAATGCATAAATCTTCTTCCAGGTTCTCCATGGAGGAGAGAAAGTGTTATTTCCATCTCTACTATTCTTGTCTTTTGCAGGAGGAACCAGTGGTAAGCAGACACCTACAAAAGTCCAATGAAAAGGAGACCTTTTTTTTACTGCTCTAGATTCTGTTATCTGTGGAAGATAACAGCACCTCTGGCCTTCAGTTCTCCTTGCAAAAGCCCAGTGCAAAGGAGAAGAACCACTTCTCACTCTCCTGACCGCTTCCAGGGCAAGAGTCCAGTAGCACCGTAAAGACTAACAAAAGTTTTGACAGGGTATGTGTTTTCATGAATCACTGCTCACTTCTTCAGATAAGTATTTGTTAGTCCTTAAGGTGCAACTGGACTCATGCTTTTGCTACTGATGAAGGGACTCACATAAGCTCATACCCTGCCACAATTTGTTTTTAGTTTTTAAGGTGCTACTGGACTCTTGCTCTTTTCTACTGGTGTAAGCTTGTCTCCCACATTTGTAATCACCAAAGAACGCTATCAACTGGCCCTGAAAAGAATACAAATTGGCTTACATATTAACAAAATATGTCATAATTTTTGTAATGTGAAAATGACTTAGATCAGGGGTGTTAAACTCATTTGTTACAAGGGCCGGATATGACATAAATAGGACTTTGTTGGGCCAAGCCATGTGTGTAATAAAATGTAATGCCGGGTAGCAAAGATATTTACTTTATAAAGGACACCAACAAACACAATTAAAGTTTTTTAAAAAAACTTAAAATACAAACATGCTTAAAACATTAACACTCTTGCCATATTTTATTTAACAGTATTTGATAACTGACACCTCGCAAACCTTCTGCCCCCACCCTTAAAAGATGCCTACCTAAAATGGAAAGATGAGGGATAGTGGGATTTGGCAATGCAATTTTTAAATAAAACATCAAGAAAAAGCATAAGGATCACAGCAGAAACTAAAAATATAAAATATAAAATGCTCTGAGTCTAGGAAAACATGAAGTGGCTGGGCATTGCAAGCTCCCCCACCTCCAGGTCTACTCAGAGTGGCAGTGGCTTTCCAGTGTCATGTCCCCTTTGGATGTGGGTTCCCAGGTTAGAGTACTCACTCAGGCACCCATTCTCAGGTCCATTCAGCAGAGACAAGCTGGCTTAAAACATCAGCCCTTTATTTGCAAGCAGACAACTTCAGCTGATATACAAACACTCCATTGAAATACTTTGCAGCTCAAAAAAGGTTGCAAAGAAAATGCAGAATGGATTTCCATTAAGGTTTCTGGGCCCAGATAGACTACTCTGGGATTGGAATGACAGCCCCCAGAGTGGAATTCCATTTCAGAACACAGCTGCTACTCCCAGGGACCGTCATTCCACTCTGGGGGTTGTTATTCCATTCCCAGAGTAGTCTCTATGGGTCTAAAGACCTTAAAGGAAAATCCATTCTGCATTTTCTTTGCAACTTTTTTGTGCTTTAGCCCAAAGGAGCTTCCTGCTGGAGAAGAAATCAGTGAAGACAAGGTGCAGCCAGCTGGGAAGTTCAGCAGCCCTGATCTCCCTTGGAAGGGTGAGGACAGGCAGGGAAGGGGGAGGAGTGGAGAAGAGATCTGCAGGCCTGATTAAAGCCTTTGGTGGGCTAGTTCCGGTCCATGGGCCTTATTGACACCCATGACTTAGATAAAAGATTTCTCGGTTTGGGATTGCTATCAACAAAAATGGACAATGTCCTCATATTGGAAGTGGTGTTGGATATCATTCATACCTGGGTAGGGGGATCCATCTTCCTTCTACTTTCAGAGTCACACAATCTTTCTGTCATTCATGACACATATTCTTTCCAAACTCTTTGAATGCAATCTGCTTGAGAATGATATTCCCCTTCAATTTTTTCATATAAACAGCATCTTTCTCTTAACTTAAGAGTTTAGGGAAACAATTTAACTTTCCAATACGGACAAGGCTTTTAATTAATTGCATTTTTATCTTAATTTCAGTCTTAGCAGGAATACTGAAGTGGCTGCAGGTTAATTAGCTTATATTCTTTTTTTCCCTTTTAATGTTCCCTCATTAGTTTCTTGAGAATAATGAAGTGTGACTCCCCCAACTTTGTTTAGAGTCTAGCAAAACTAACATTCCCAAAAAAAATTTTTTACAAAAGACACATAATGTTTCTTGAAAATCTTGGTTTTAGTCAACTAAATCTTCATAAAGTTCTGATATACACTGATTGTTTTAATTTATAGAAAAACATTAAGTAAAATGCACTGGTGGGTTTTATTTAACTATACATAACAATGCCGTGCTCAGTATAATCTGCTAATGCAAGTTCAAATGCAACCTGAGTTTCCATGCTACTGTATCTAGTTTAGTCTGTGAAGAAATGCATTTTTTCTTTGAAGGTTGAAGTGAGCAAAACCTCCACTTTGCATTTTAACAGGGGGGTTTTCCCCCTCTGAGCAGAGAGCAGACAGGAAGGGGGAAGTCAGTCCAATAGCTTTCCATCTTACCTGTATACATATGCTGATAGTGCAAGCATGGGAGACAATGGGATGGTCAAGCTCCCCCCCCCAAGCAGGAAACAGAGTTTTGGAAGAATAAATGCTAGAGAATCTCCAGGAATAATCTCCAGGAAGGCACTGCAGGAAAGACTTCTATCGCCTGGCCTGGCCAGGTCAGTGGGAGGAGAAATAGATATGATTTTTAAAAACTCCTTGCAGGGGGAAGAAGGTCTTTTTTCCTTGGGTGTTGAGTCCATTGCAGCAGAGAGCTGAGGTCTGAAGTGGGCAGCCATAGACCATGTGCTCTAACTACAGAGCTGGAGGGATCTTCAAGGTAATGGCAACTGTTTAGAGATCTAGAACTCCAGCCAAAGAGCCTGTCCTATTTTAACATCTGGTAGGGAGGGAGCTGCGGTGGCTCAAGTGGTTAAGATGCTGAACTGCAGGCTGTGGAAGGTCAGTAGTTCAGCAGTTCGAGACCCGGGTGCCGCATGGTGGAGTGAGCTCCCGTCTCTAGTTCCAGCTCCTGCCAACCTAGCAGTTTGAAAGCAAGAAATTGCAAGTAGATAAATAGGTACCACTTCGGTGGGAAGGTAACAGCGTTCCGTGCGCCTCGGTGTTTAGTCATGCCGGCCACATGACCACGGAAACGTCTTCGGACAGCGCTGGCTCTTCGGCTTTGAAACGGAGATGAGCACCGCAACCCTAGAGTCGGATTCGACTGGCTTTCGAGCAAGGGAACCTTTACCTTTACCTTAGGGAGGGACAGAAGATTTGCATTTTACCTATTTCTTTTTATTCTCTTGTTAAATTTGGTGCTGTGCTAAAGTATACTTGTAAACAGGGGTCGTTTCGTAGAAAAAGAGCTAGGGGAACTCATTAGCATAACTCATTAGCATATGCCACACCCCCTGACATCACCGGAAGTGTGTCATAAGGCCACACACCCCGCCCCTAACGGTCCCGGCCGCCGCTACCGGCCTTGCAGCTCCACTGCCGAGCCCCATGAGGGGCCCAGCGGTGGACCTGCAAGGTCGGTGGGAATGCAAGGAAGCCCCGTGAAGGCCCTCCCTGGCCCCAGGCAGGCAGGGGTGGGGAGAGGCAGGGAGGAAGCAACTTACCCTCCCTCTTCTCCTGCCTCCTCCTGGCTGAATGAGGGCCGGAAGCGGGGCAGCCGGAAGTAGGGGGCGGGGCTTCATCATGTGCCCCACCCCCGTACATCATCCGGGGGAACTGCGATCCCCCGCAATCCCCCCCAAATGACCTCTGCTTGTAAACATTTTCATGTTAATAAATGTTTTATGAGTTTTGATACTCGTAATGGTTCTCTGTACCACATAGACCTCCACCATCTCGGGCATGCTATTTTAAAGGGGGTGCCAGGGGGAAGGCAGGCAGTTGGCAAGTGGCTATTCCCCTCAGGGGCACTCAAGACAGTAAATGGTCCCCATGGTGACCAAATTCCGGGCAGTGGGAAACACAGACACAAGGCCTCAGAACTTAGAAGGGAAGCTGGGAGCCCTGACCTGCCCAGTAGGCAATTCCATACAAAGGTCATGTGGAGGCAGCACATTACTGTAAAGAGAAAGAAAAGCTTCTCTAGGTGTTAGGAAAACCTTGGAAGGCAGGGTGGAATAGGTCCTGCAGGCCAGAGCAGGCTTGTTCTGCCACATGGCCCTTAATAGGGCTGCTGGTAAATGAATCTTCTTGACATACGTAACTGTAAAAGGTACGTATAAAGTATATGCTCAAGTATTTTTATGTATCAATTTAAACGTGACTAACTAATTTCCAACACATGTCTCCATAAACATCTCAATGTGTCCCACCAACATGCAATAATAATATTGAATCTAAGAATTTCTCTGAACAAACATTGAAGAAACTATATGTTGTCGAAGGCTTTCATGGCCGGAGTTCATTAGTTGCTGTAAATTTTCCGGGTTGTGTGGCCGTGGTCTTGGCATTGTAGAACCCGACGTTTTGCCAGTAGCTGTGACTGGGATCCTCAGAGGTATAACACAGAAAGTTAGAGTACTCTCGGTGGATCAGCGATGGCGGTCGCTCGAGGAGGCGACTAGCACACCTTCAGCTTGGAGGGGTGCCACCTCAAGTGGCACTCCCACGGAACCCTTGTGGTCGGTTCCAAGCCAGAGGGCTTTTGAGGGTTAGCCTCTCTGGAAAATCTCTCGTTTTGGACCTCTCTGCATAATGTTAGCAATTTTCCTTCATTTATACATTTGACTATATTTAATAACTGGTTGTATTATATTTACATATGATATATCTCTTTTAGAAACTAAGGGCTAGTCCCACTGCTATCTGTAGCAACCTGAGAGGAGAAGGTGCTTCTATGAACTAGGAAGGTGACATTATAAACCAAGAGATATCAAGACACAATACATGGCAGAACATCACAAATTCTTTATTGCTGGTTCTTTATTCTAGAGAATTATTAGCTATATATACCGTATTTGTGAAATAAATTTTGTCTTGCAGTTGATTTGCTTCTGATGAAGTTTCACCACGAAACGAAGTGAAAGCCGGCTGCTTTGTTAACTGCTTTTTAAATTGTTTCCATGTTGCTGCTGCAGTGTTATGTTCTGATTAATGAGCTTTTGTATTGTAATTTTGTATACCTCTGGCTATTATGCCCTAATATTGTAATTTTGTACATTCTTATTAAGCTTTAATATAAAGTTGATTACATTTGCATATACATTATAGTACTTGAATGTTTATACCTTCTTAGGTCGTCTATCCCCAGTTTTTCTAATATTGCATCCTTTATACTGGAAGGTCTGTGTTTCCTGTTTGTGAACATAGCCTAACTCAGATAGGACACAGTATTTTGTTCCAAGACACTGAAAGTCTGGACAACATTTCCAATTACCATGTCAGATTACACAGGGAAGCCATTGAAATTCATAAACATAAACACAATTTCAACAGGAAAGAAGAGAGTTTAAAAATAACTAGGGCATGGTTTCCTGTCTTGAAAAACACAAAAGGCTGTACAATACACTACAGATAATATTAGAATTTCAACAGCCAATCCACATACAAAAGAACCTCCTCAGGAAACAAGAAACCTCCTCAGGAAACAATCCATATATAAAAGAACCTCCTCAGGAAAGCTCCTCCATTAGCATGTTCATAGCCTGGGGAACTCCTACAAGATAATGACTCAGCCCTACCCCACCTTCTGGAGTAGATATAAATTACCTGCCTACCATTTTTCTTCTCACCTTGACACAGAGAGTACTCTAACTTTCTGTGTTATACCTCTGAGGATACCAGTCACAGCTACTGGCGAAACGTCAGGTTCTACAATGCCAAGACCACGGCCACACAACCCAGAAAATCTACAGCAACTAATTTAAGAAACTGATTACAAAACTCGTGCTTAATATCCATAACCTCGGGCAGTTAACTGAACCCCAAGCAGTGCTGTCAGAGAATCCTTGCCAACAGCAGGCTATTCTACTGCTCTGCTCCAAGTTTGCAGGTCCAGACATTAAAGCAGGGGAACAGAGCTATGTATGCTGTCCGGAGCTCCTTAGAGGAAGGGTGGGATTAAAATGTATGGATAAAAGTTTAGAGATCAGATACAATGGATTTGACAAAAATAATACAGAGTTTGGAAATGTCTTCCTTACAGTTTCAGATCACTAATATGAAACCAACAATCTCATTCCATAGCCTTCTAAACACTATCAAAATTATTATTATTTAATATAAATGACACATTTCTTTTTGAAACAATTTATCTCTGGCTACAGAATAGTCTATTGCCCCCAGTGGCAAATCACATCCTAGCTTCATCCAATTTATTTGTGTTAAATTTCCTGCAGGGATGTTTACCATTTTTCAGTCAGGTACAGGCTCCTCCAAATTTCAAGCTATTTGTTATCAGCATAAATATATAATATATCTGTTATCCTTATTTGACTGATTCTATTCTTTTCCCTGCCTGGCCCTGCTGTTCCAGGTTGTGGTGCAATTCAGTGCATTTGTCAGTGTCTTTCCAATCTGTCACTTCATTTTGGTTTTTGTAAATGAAAAAGAACAAAACCTGGCATATCTTTGAGAAGATGCTTACCCTGGAGTACATGTTTGCTCACTCACTCCATCATTGAGACACAGGAGAACTTTGCATGTTGTAGAAAGAAAGTCAGAAAGGCATTCTTCTCCCTCCACTGAACCATAGTCTGCCAAACAAGGCAGACTTGAGAGCAGAGAGAGGGGCATATGCCAATCCCATTGTACACAGGTCTGTCAGCTATGCCTCAATGGCCTGGAGGATTCTAACATGTGGGCAGGGGCTCTCTAAAGGAGTGCAGAGAGTCTGCATGTGTTATTTGCACTGTCAAACAGATTACAGATATTAAGAGCTGGAAATGCATCCATGCAGTAAGAACCTGTGATGGACTGCACTTTTTAAAAGCTTAGAAGTGCTGTACAAACAGTTGAACGACTGTGAAGGGTTAAGTCTTCAAAGAAACAGAGGGCTTTGAGTGACAGGCTGCTCCAAACAATCTGATTGGTTAGCATCAGCTGAGCAGAGAAAGTCTTGAGAGAACTGCATGCTGAGGAGAGTTTCAGTCTGATTTCTGCCTTGACTGAGTTGAGTCTGATTTCAGCCCAACTGAGAAGAGTCATGTACTGACAGTTTCAGAACACAGCCCTGACTGAGAGTGGTTTAACACAGACAGGAGAAATAGGGAAAGTTGAGTGGGTAGTTAGATGGAGACTCCCATTTGGGCCAAGGAAAGGGGATAGATCTTCTAGAGAGAGATCTTCCCTACCCAGTCTAAACAACGTGATAGCTCTGAAAAGTACAGAGACCTCTGGTCTGGTGTGGTTAGAAACTGCCTTGAGAGACCTCAAGAGTCAGTTAAAAACTCAAGACAAGTACTGGTGGGGTGGGTTTGGGTTTTTTGTTGTTTTTTTGAGTTTCCAGACTTTCTTTATTGAAATAACAATTAAGCTTACGAGAAGCATATAGAGTGACATCAACAATGACAAAGAAAAACTATACAATGAAAAGTAACTATTCATTTACATCAGTGTATTTTCACATATAAAGAAAGAACATTTACACAGTAACAATAAATATTCTGTATCCTAAATGCTGATATAACTCTTACAATGACTATACATCAAACAAATTATAACCATTTCTGCAATTGAGACCATTCGTCTAATATGAATTTTTAATTTATATTTTATTTTATTAAAGTATTAAATACAGGATGAACAAAGTCATTGTAATCAAATAGCATACCTATGAGTATTTTTGTTTAATACATAACTATAATATTGTAACCGATTGCACCGTTCAGAAGAAATTATATTCAGACTTTATATCTTAATGTAACACAAAAAGTATTTTCAAATAGTACAACAGTACTAAAATAGTCTAAAGTTAGGTCTATTTCGCTGATTTCTAAAGTATGTATTAAGTACTGGTGTTTCAAGAGAAGGTGTTTGGGTACTGGAAAGAGGGTACCAGCCTTCTGGAAACTAAAAGAGTTAGAGAATACTCAAAGAAAGTGTACTGAAATGTTTGGAGAAAACACTGGAACAAAACCCTCTCAACATCAAGATTTAAGTCACAGTGAAAAGCTTGAGAAACTCTCACTAGCCTGAAACATAACAACTAAAGTCTGTGGATGTACTGATTTTACCTCAGACATGTCAGCTCCTGATTTCACCTGACCTTTCCCCTCTATGTTGACTAAAATACTTTGGGGTTTTTTAAAATTCAAAGTGCCTCGAGTGCCACTTAAGTTGTTTAAGTTAAAGCAGGCTCCTGATCCTTTCCTCAGGTTCCTCGGCTGAGCCAACAGCGAAAATATCGTACTGTGACAGGGTGGGACCGGTAGAATTCTTCAGCAAATGAAATAGCACATTAATGGGGCAGCTAGTCAGTAAAAGGAAAGAAAAATGGATAAAAATATTACCTCAGAGGAAGGGAAGTGGACGGGGCCGTCATAGCAGGTTTTTACAAAATGAGGTACAATTGAGATTAATGATATGAAACTTTATCTAGATGTTGTCAATGAGCCATTTCACTTGCAGATTATCCCCAATGCAACCAGGCATATCATAGACCAGCTCTCTCTTCCAGCTTTGGCTGAGCACCAAAATCATACACTGCTGATCCAAAACTGAACAGCAACATGCCTTCTATAATAGAATACATGAGTGACAAGCCAGCCTGGAACAGGAGAACAAAAAATAAATTAATCTCAGCCACAAAGGAGTCACCCTAGCTTCCTGGCTGGTTTATCAGCTACCTGGCAGGAGCTCAGGCCAGTCTCCGATGACTGTTGAAGATCCTTAACTCAATAGTGTGAGGTGGAAGGGGAGAACTGATTTGTTTTGCATGGCCATATATTCAGTCCTTGAATTTGTGGCTGCCAGTCCTTAGAACTGTGAGAACCAAATTGCATTTTTCTATTTTTGTTTAATATATGCTAAGTTTTGTAATACACAGCTTGTTCAGGAACAATAGCTTGTGGACAGGCAGAAAGGGCTTAATGACAACAACTCTCTGGGCCTAAAAAGTGCCAGGAAAAGTAGAGCAGAGGTCTCCAATATGTAGCACATGAGATACAGGTAGCCTATCAGCTGCCGCAAAGTAGCTCATTCATCCCCTAGATACCCAGGAAAAGATCACAAAGAGATCTGGTTTACGTTTGAGGGGGGGTTTACTTATTTCATAGGATATTTTGTTCAGGAAATAGCTTCATTTCTGGTTCCTTTACTAGTCCATGTTCTGTTTCTAGAACAGAAAAAAACCTGGTAACTCAGAGGAAGACTTTATTAAGGAAAATATTGGTGACCATTGTTGATGAGTGTTTCCACTGAGATGGAGCCATGAACAATGTGTTAATTCCTGGGAAATATTAACGTATCTTCTGCTGGCTTCATGGCTCTTCCTTCTCTTCCATTCCTCCTCCTGGTTCAGAACCCCAGAGCCTCCACCACTTCCACCAGCATTTTATACAGCAACCTTTTCACTGCTCAGACAGCTCAATTTTCCTTGGCCATACCAAAAGTATTGACCACTCAGTGCTGAATAAACACAAGCACATGCTAGACCCCTTTCAGTCTGGCTTTCACCCAGGCCATGGGACGGAGACGGCACTGGTTGCCCTCACAGACAACCTCTGGAGGCATCTGGATCGGGGTGGGACAGCGGTGATGTTGTTGTTGGAACTGTTGGCGGCATCTGGATCGGGGCAGGACAGCAGTGATGTTGTTGTTGGAACTGTTGGCGCCTCGCCAACACTGGGATTCAGGGGCTTGCCTTGCAATGGCTGTCTCCTTTCTCCAAGGCTGGGGACAAAGGCTGGAACTAGGGGATCAGACGTCCTGGAGGCACTTGCTGATCTGCGGGGTCCCTCAAGGGGCAGTACTATCCCCGATGTTATTTAACATCTACATGCACCCCCTTGCCCAGATTACCCGGAGGCATAGGCTAGGGTGTCACCAATATGCAGATGACACCCAACTATATCTGTTGTTGGGTGGCCAGTCCAACTCTACCCCAGAAGATCTGGACCGGACACTGCAGGACATGGCGGGCTGCCTTAGACTGAGTCGATTGAAATTGAATCCGATGAAGATGGAGGTCCTGTGCCTGAGTCAGAGTGGATCGGGGGTAGGGATCCCACTACTGACCTTCTATGGGGCGCCACCAATGTTCCCTCTAAGTTGTGCAGTCTCATGAGCAGAAATTTTACCCTGTGAGCCAAAAGTAGTCCTAGCGTTAAAACTGTGAGCGGGCCGACATTACAAAAAATTATTAAAGGGTACAAACATACAAACAACATACATACTATTATCATTTGTATTACAAGCCATATATTTATATTAAACGTATTTATATTTATATGAAACATATTTGTATTACTTAACCTCCCAGGCTTAAGGGCACAGAGAGTCACTTTGCAAAGCACCAGAAACCACCAGATTGCCTCTAGCAGGCTGCTGTGCCTGCCTCCCCCCAACACCTTCTTCAACTAACTTTGCAGGCTTAAGTGCACAAAGAGTCACCTCGCAAAACACCAGAAGCCACCAGATCGCCTCTATCAGGCTGCTGAGCCCGGCTCCTCCCCCCCACACCTTTTCCAACTAACTTTGCAGGCTTACGTGCACAGAGAGTCACTTTGCAAAGCACCAGAAGCCACCAGATTGCCTCTAGCACGCTGCTGGGCCCAGCTCCTCCCCCCACCTTTTCCAACTAACTTTACAGGCTTAAGGGCACAGAGAGTCACTTTGCAAAGCACCGGAAGCCACCAGATCACCTCTAGGAGGCTGCTGAGCCCGGCTCCCCCCCCCACTTTTCCAACTAACTTTGCAGGCTTAAGTGCACAGAGAGTCACTTTGCAAAGCACCAGAAGCCATCAGATTGCCTCTAGCATGCTGCTGAGCCCGGCTCCCCACCCCAAGACAAAACAAACAACCAGGCAGCTCACCTCAGGAAGGGCAGAAGCTGGGCAATAGAGCAGTCCTCCTTCTGGGCCAGGGTATCTCCTGGCGCACGAGGCAGAGGACTGCCGGGGAGGGTAGCAGCGCCCCCTTTTACAGGGCAAGCAAACTGCAGCTGAGGGGAGGTGGGGCCAGCCCAGATTAGGAAACACAAAGCATACTACTGTGTTTCTGTGCTGCCTGAGCAAATGGATCCATGCTGCATGGCCATTGGGAAGGGAACCTCTCACCCCTGCACTGTGAAAACAATTGCTGCGCTGGCCAGGGGAAATCAGTGCACCAGCGCAGCTTGGCTCAGTTTAAAGGGAACCTAGGGTGCCACTGGTGCCAACGTCAAGGGTCAGGAGTTTGGGAATGCTCCTGGATGCCACCTTAACAATGGAGGCCCAGGTAGTAGCCATTGTTAAAGCAGCCTTTGATCAGCTCCGGCTGATCAGGCAGTTGGTTCCCTTCCTTGAACGCAATGACCTGGCAACACTGATCCACGCTATGGTCACCTCAAGATTAGACTACTGTAATCCTCTCTACATGGGGCTGCCCTTGTCCCAAATGCGGAAGCTGCAGCTGGTGCAAAATGCAGTAGCCAGGCTGTTGATGGGCCTCTCAATTCCGATTGAAATTGAATCCGATGAAGACGGAGGTCCTGTGCCTGAGTCAGAGTGGATTGGGGATAGGGATCCCACTACCAATTTTCAATGGGGCGCCACTGGTGCCAGCGCCGAGGGTCAGGAGTTTGGGAGTGCTCCTGGATGCCGCCTTAACAATGGAAGCCCAGGTAGCAACCACTGTCAAAGCAGCCTTTTACCATCTCCGGCTGATCAGGCAGTTGGTTCCCTTCCTCGAATGAAATGACCTGGCAACAGTGATCCACGCTATGGTCACCTCGAGATTAGACTACTGTAATGCTCTCTACATGGGGCTGCCCTTGCCCCAAATCCGGAAGCTGCATCTGGTGCAAAATGTGGCAGCCGGGCTGCTGATGGGCCTCTCAATTCGAGAGCACATCTGGCCTGTGCTGAAGGCATTGCACTGGCTGCCAATAGCATACCGGTGCTGGTATTGTCCTTTAAAGCCCTATATGATTGGGGGCGTGCCTACCTGAGGTACCGCCTTTCCCCATATGTCCCCCAGACAGCACTGAGGTCAGGGTCGCAAAATCATCTGACTCTCCATGGTCCAAAAGACGCCAGACTGGCCTCGACCAGGGACAGGGCCTCTTCAGTGGCAGCTCCATACTGGTGGAATGAGCTCCTGGAAGACATCAGGGCCCTGTGGAACCTTCTACAGTTCTGCAGGGCCTGTAAAACAGAGCTCTTCCACCAGGCTTTTGATTAGGAGCCGCCACTGACACATCAGTAACATCTGAACTGTTAACAACTGAACAGCCAAGGCCCTCATACTAAGAATAATAAGAACAGCTAGTGGTGCCTGCATAGCTACACCATACCACCTAAAACTGCTCTGAGATGCCACTGCCATCTGTACCTATAGCCCTTTATATATAAATTTGATTATTGTCCAAATTCTAGATCGTTGCAATGTTGATGCATCTATGTTTTAATTGTATTTAATCTATTGTATTTTAGCCTGTTGTGAGCCACAATGAGCCTGCCATGCAGGGACGGCAGAATAGAAATCGAAAATAATAAATAAGTCAGTTGTCCAGGGTCTCATATAGAGATCTTTCACATCTACTGTCTAATCATTCTGACCAGAGATGCCAAGCATTGAATCTGAGAGCTTCTGCACACAAAGCAGATGCTCTTCGAATGAACTACAGCTCCTCGCAGCTTACGAATATGTACATTTGTATGTGGAGTCCTGGTTCAAAAACCTAAAGGGGAAGGAGGCAGAGAAATGCCTGCTCCGTAGATGATAATAGGCCCAGAGGGCTTTGGTTTCTGCCTCTCACAACCTCAACCAGTAAATATGTTCCAACTGGTATATAACTGAGAGAATGCTACCCCAGATACGGTGTTCTACAGAAAGGTCAGATCCAAATACCTGTACAACTAGCACTAAGGATGGGCACAAACCAAACCATGAAGCAAAATTCATCATGGATTTTGCCCTGTTAGTGGTTTGTAAACTGAAGTTCATGACAGGTCTACCATCACAAACTTTTATGAACTGTTAAAGCGGTTCATGGATAGAGCAGAAAGCAGGGGTTTAAAGGGTCTCTGAGTCCCCTTAAATGCCTCTTTTCTGTTCCTGGCTAAAGCCGTAAAAACAGCTGAGCAGTGGGGAGGCACTCCCCAGCCACTCAGCTGTTTGGGGCTTGTTAGCCTAACTGCTTCATCTACAGCAGAGGCAAGATTAATAAATGTTTGGTGGACTTATAGCCAATGTATACAGGATTTAAATCCCCACCCTGAGGAACTTCCCAGTTATAAATGGAGGCAAGGTTTATATCTTAAAATCAAGTTGTTCTTTTTACTGAGTAATAATATTTGGCTCACATACATACAAAAACAGAATCACACGCACAATCATACAAGTTCCTTTAGTGTTACAGAAAGATATATAAAAATAGTAACTTTAGTTACTTAGAAATAGGGATGTGGCTGAAACGATTGTATGCTCACCTGTCTAGAAGTCCAGGTCTGTTGCAGGTATTGATTGGAAGGGAAGGATCCCTGGGGTTTGGTGCTCTCTCTCTCCACATCTCCAAAACATGTTGGCTGATGTGGTTTGAATATCTCTAATTGCACATTTTAGAGAGATCCAATAGAGAGCTTCATCTTAAGGAAAGATTGGGGGGTTTAGAATGCATAGCCAGCCGGCCAGCATCAAAGCAGCCGTTGCTCCCTCTCTCTCTCACAGCACGGCTTGGCTTCCAGCAGCAGCATGGTTGCTGGTGGAATAAAGCTGGTTTCCCCTCTTAAAGCAAGGCAGCCGCTCTCTGCCCTGTTCAGCCAAGCATAGCTCAGCATACCAGCAGAAAGCAAAGCAAGGCTTCTGCCCTCTGCTTTGTTCAGCTCTCTCTCTCTCTCTCTCTCTCTCTCTCTCTCTCTCTCAGCATGGCAAGGCAGAAAGCAAGGCAATGCAAGGGCTTCTTGCTGAAAGCGTGCTTTTTGTTATATAGAGTAAAAACCCAAGAGGGAGGCACTTGCCTGCTGTAATCTCACATGACCTTCCAGATCCATCCCATAACTTCTCCCTATTGGCTGCATGTAGCAAGGGGGCTGGTTACTGTGGGTGTGACAACAATTTGAAACTTTATTGCTATCTCTTGGAATTCCCTTTTGGCCATTGGGTGAATCTCAACTGGAGGACATCTCTTTGTTGTGCTGATGACCCTTGGCTTTTTCCACAGGAACGGATTCAAATGCAGATCAGGTTTCTCCAGAGCGTGCCACCCTCTCTCTCAGTAATGGAGAATATGCGACTCAAGAGTTGTTGTTTTCTGCTAACAAGACCCACCATGTTCGTCTTGTTCCCATGATCCTTTGCTAGCTGTGTGTGTGAGTGCAAACTACGTTAGCATAAACAGCAGGCAGGAAGCCTGTCAGGTAATGCTGTCCAAGCACACAGACACACAGAGTTCCCCAAACCCATAGGGATTCATAAGCACAGTCCAGGTGTGTCAGCTACCACAAACATACATACATATATTTATCAGAAATAACGCATAGGCCAACAGGCTGTATTCTGCAGTCTGTTTAAAGTTTAAAGGGACAGCCCAAAACAGCTGAGCAACAGTAAGCAGGCTGCTCCCCATTGCTCCCTATTGTTCAGCTGTTTTTTAGGCTTTCTGCAAACCCCATTTAAAGGGACTCTAGTCACTTTCAAATGGGGTTTGTGAGGCCACAAACCAGTTCAGTTTGTGGTTTAGTTTGTGGTTTTATTCGTGGTTCAGCCATGACCCATGAACCAACACAAACTGCATTCTTCTGGTTTATGCCCATCCCCAACTAGCACTCTGTATCCAAGAAGACATCAGGCTTCTTAAACAATAGTCTCTCATTCCCTATGTGACCTGGCAAACCACATTTGAAGTTGATGGGAATTCACAAACAATTTATGATAGCATGTGAGGGTCTGTTGTTCAAGGAAAAAGTCAAAAATCTTACTTGGCATGGCCAGGCCCTCAGGTATAAAGCATAGTAAAAGTCCTGCTGGATCAGACCAGTGGTCCATCTGATCCAGCATCCTACAGTGTTTCCTACAGTAACCAACCAACAGCCTTGGATGGCCAAGAAAAAAGGTACAGGGACATAAGTCCTCCTCTAGTGTTGCCAGACCCAGCCTGGCAACCAGTGGGAGACAGGGGAAGTAGGGACAGGGTTAGGTGGCTGTCAGCAACAGCATGACATTACTTCCGGGAAAACTGGGACATGATGTCATGCCTCGCTAGTAATCAATAAGATTGGTAAAGAGCACAGTAGCACCTAAAAGACTAAAAAAATTATGGCAGGGTATGGTTTCGGAATAAAAACTCTATGGTAAAGCCGTAGGTTTTGGGGAGGGTGATTTCTAGAGAAGACTGACAACACTTCTGGGTTTTTCATGGAAATGATTTTCGTTCACTCCAAGAATCACCCAAAATTCTGTAGTTTTACTATAGAGTTTCTGGTAGTTCCTAGAGAGGGTGGTTTTTTTTCTTTCCTCCACTGGCTGCTGGTGTGCCAGCAAGCAAGGCCCATCCTTCTCCTGCCCTCAGCAGGGACATAACTACACTATCCTCCCCTCATGTTGCCTTCTAGCACTAGTATTAAGAGGTTTGCTACCTCTAACTATGGAGGTTCCCTCCAGTCACCATAGCTAGGAATGTCCCTCATGAGTTCCTGCTACAGTTCATAATAAAGGAGATGGACAGCAAGAATGGGTGCAGTCTGCTGCCTCACACAGAGGTCCAGTAGCAGGGTCAGGTCAGGCTGTGAACTGTGCAGGTTTGGGTTTCACAGTAAACTGAGCTCTGTTTTACCACCATCCTAAAATTATCATGTTATTTTAAAGGTGAACTAAATCACAAGCACAATGGACACTTAAAATGTTGCCTGTGTCTCCAGCACTTTAGACTATGTAAAATACATTCTGCTTTGACAGGGTCAATACAAAGAGCAGCCTTCAGTCTCCAAGATGGCACGTGACAGCAGCGATATTTTTAAACAGGGGCAAGAAATCCATTTCATACGGGTTTCTAATCCCCCACACATACCCAAACTGAGGATCCTTGTGATTAGAGTGCTATGGAAGATCTGGATGTATTGTCATTAGTTCTCATTAAAATAAATAATGAGGGAGACAAGTCCATGTAATTGGGGATTTACGACCCTTAGAAGAGGCTCAGTAAATAAACCCAACAGATTGCCCCAATATTATTGAATGCTGCCATTTAGATTCTCTTTTGGCAGATTTAATAGGGATATATATCCATTTTAGTGAAAGCAGTGGAATGACTAGCATCTAAATCAGGGACAGCACAGATCTGAGCAGGCTAATAAATATCTGTCTTCCAGCCCAATGGCAGTAATGCATGCAAGGTTTGGAAAGATTTATGCTGGGGTTCAAGGATTATAATATTTCTCCTGAATTAACTAATTTCTTCAATCATTGTAGTGTGAGTGATACACATAGATTTGTAGCCTGACTGAAGTGCCAATTACCTTCCAATTTCTCCAGTAAATTTATTTGGTAATGTAAGGTACTGTAGCAGTTTTTACACATCAGCAAAGATGGAAACGGATGTGTTTCCCATTGTGTCTAGAAACAAATTTTATAAATAAAATTAAGGGGAGGCAGTTCTTCGGTTTCTATAAGAAACTACAATTGGCATTTTTTTCTTTAGGTTTTTTTTCTCCCCTCACCCAATGATGCTTCCTAGCCAAGTTGATTTTTATTGAATATTATGAGGAGAAAACGTGCTGTGTATATGCTTCGGGAATTCAGTCTCTGTGCACAGAGAAGGGAGCTAACAATTTTAATCAGTATGCATTTAGCAAGTATGCACATCAGGTGGTAAATGTATACTTTAGAAGACAATCTAAAGGCTGAAATAGACAAGTTGGTGGACAATGTTTTATACAAATTATTCCTTTCTGTTTTCTCAAATGATATATAGGTATGCTTGCTTCCACGTGGTTTAAGCCCTCGTCAAGTGCTGAAGCCCCAATTCAATTTGGTCCCTTGCAATTTTTTAAGTTTTTAAAAGTCCAATCACAAATCTTTCCACTGGGTCTTTCCATACAGGAACACATCCAGCCTGTGCTGAAAGCACTGCACTGGCTGCCAATAGCATACCAGATTTGTTTCAAGGTGCTGGTTTTGACCTTTAAAGCCCTTTATGGTCAGGGTCCAGCATACCTAAGGGACTGCCTTTCCCCAGAGAGCACTGCATTCAGGGGCCCAAAACTGGCTGGCCCTCCCAGGTCCCAAAGATGCCAGGTTGGTGACAACCAGGGCCAGGGCCTTCTCAGTAGCAGCTCCACACTGGTGGAATGAGCTCCCGGAAGAGATCAGGGCCCTGTAGGACCTTTTACAATTCTGCATGGCCTGCAAGATGGAGCGGTTCCACCAGGCTTTCAATTAGGAGCTGTGTGTGACATCCGAGAAGAGACCCTATGCCCTGGCTTTACCATCTGTAGCCCGCCTGCCAGGTAAATAAGTAGATCAACTTATTTGGGACCATCATTTGACTGTCACCCGTGGAGTATGGGTCAATCTGAAATTTCTGTTCATGCTCTTTATTTGAAAACTGTACCAGCACTTTAGGATGGTGATTTATGGATTTTAGGATAACCGATCTGATTTTGGTTTATTAGTTATGATGAATTTTATGATGGATTTTATGCACTGTGTAAGCTGCCCTGAGCCTGCTTTGGTAGGAAGGGCGGGGTATAAATCGAATTAAATAAATAAATAAATAAAATCTCCTATGTCCAATCACAGATCTGGATATCTTGTCCCATGGTAAGATTTCAGAGGCGGCCCCCCAAAATAGAATGCCCTGTGACAAGTCATCACTAGTTCCTCTACTGTCTACCTCAAGTTGCTCCAGGTCTCAACATAATTGCAACATACTTTTCTTTTTCTTGCTTTATGATGATAATGATGATGATGCTTCTGTCAGAGGCAGCCAATTACATCAGGACATGAGATAAATAGAACTAGGCAAGAGATAACCCTGATGTGGTGCTGTCATTTTTATGGTAGTTCTGTGGGTTTTGTGATATGTATTTCCATGTGATAGAAGTAGACCAATTTGCTACAATTCACCAACACAGGTGAATTATGGGCATATAACTATTATTATTGTTACCAAAAACATTTCTGACAAATACTTACTATCTGTTCATCTACAGGGTACTGGGGAATGAGATACTGTAGTTCATGGATTTTCATATCTTCTACTTTCATCTTTTTCATCCCAAGGAACCCCTGCACAACTGCCATAAAACTCTGGCATAGTTCAGAGAATTCTGGGAAGTTTTCTACAATAAAAGCACTGTTAACATGAGTTGCTGGCCAGGCCAGTTAACACTATAGTCTTTGCTCCTAATGAATTGGCAATGCACCAGAGTACACCAAATACATTGAGAAGACAGATGAAGGTGGACTTTGAGGAAAGCTTATCCATCATTAGTGATCTTGTCATAAGTAAGACAGCAGGCAATTCTGATAAGTTTCTAAAACAACTCCCCAGAACAAAGTTTAGAAGCAATGTACTAGTTAATTGGCAAACCACTGTTGATAAACTTTGAAGACAATGATTGTATTCTCACCTCTTTTCTCTCATAGAAACCAAACATGTTGACGTTAAAAGCCTGTGAATCACAAAACTCGAGGATCCTAAATATCTCTTATATCATGAAAAGGAAATAGTATATAACCAAGTTTCAGAAAGCATAATGCATTGGAAGGAATCCAGAAGTCTCATCTGTGTATTCCTAGTAGTTTTTATCCAAGGGCAAAAGAAATACAAAGTGCAGAGTGATGTATCATCTCCAGCTGCTCAGTGGGTAGTTGTGTGAACTGAGATCAATTAAGAGACCACTGTGGAGCCAGGTGACATCTTGCCAGTATGCCGGAAAACCAGTTGTGTAACCATTTGCTGAACAGTTTTCCTAGTGAAAGCATTGCCCCATTTAACCTATTGCAAACTTTTTCAAACTGAAACTAAATGACTGGAAACAATTCCTCAGTGAGGTGTTACAAAGGCCCTTATTCTTGGTGACAGCCTGCCACTTCTGAAACTGCTGAGGGTGAACATAGAGGCCAGTCACCACGTCTGAAAGGCCACAACGCTACATTCTGCACAGAAGGGGAGTACCCTGTTGGTGATTGCATGAAAAGATTATAAAAAAAAATTAAAGTTGAAAAGTCCATCTAGGAGAGAAGGTCAGTTCATATATATTAAAGTCACTGCCTAAGCGAGAGGTAGATGTTTGGGGGATGGAAGAGAGGCAGATTTACTTTAAGTCAACTTTATCTGATTTGATAGCATTTTTACCCCCTGGCAATATTTAATGATGTTGACACGACAGATGAACACACTCTCTATTTCTTAGTAAATTTGGGCTTTCCTCTTCTGTGTCCATCATGTAATATAGTAGTATCCAAGACATGAACCTGGTACATGAACAGGTCCAGGCTCAGGTTGATGGTGGGATGAAAGGGGTTGATATCATGGTGGAATCTCTCTAAAGACTTTCTCAATTCTTATGAGAATGTGATAATTCAGAAGAAAAAATGGGAGCAACAACTTCAAGAATTAAAGAGAATATCTACATTTTGGATTTTCAGGGAACGTGTAACCAGTTGGGTCGTTTACTTCTGGCCTAGTTTATGTCAGCATTCAATATGACTTCCTCTAGCAGAGATAGGCACTGTCCCAGAGTACTCTGCTTTGCACACTTCTTGGCAGAGGCCTACAGCAAACCTGTGAAGCTATAATAGGATTCTCAAGCACAGTTCCGCTACTGTGTAGATGTGGGCAAGGTCTGACAGGAAGAGATTACTACTCACTGAACAGGAGTAGCAGAGGGATGCTTAGACTGCAAAGCAGAGAATGACAGAGAAGCTCACTTATCCTCTGAGCCTCTCTTACTCATATATGTGGTGTGTTAATCTAATCTAAGACCACAACTTCCAAAGTATTCAGTCTATTGACAAGACAATGAAGCAGGGCAAAGGTTAACAGAGTTTTGTCAAGAGAACACACTGGTCATAGCGAACACTCTTTTCCAACAACCTAAGAGGCGACTCTACACATGGACATCACCGGATGGGCAACACCGAAATCAGATTGATTATATAATTTGCAGTCAAAGATGGAGAAGCTCTATCCAGTCAGTAAAAACAAGACCTGGAGCTGACTGTGGTTCAGATCATGAGCTACTCATTGCAAAATTCAGACTTAAACTGAAGAAAATTGGGAAAACCACGAGGCCATTCAGGTTTGACCTAGATCACATCCCTGATGAATATACAGTAGAGGTGAAGAATAGATTCAAGGGTCTGGATTTGATAGATAGAGTGCCTGAAGAACTATGGACAGAGGTTCGTGACATCGTACAGGAGGCAGCAATCACCACCATACCAAAGAAAAAGAAA
This sequence comes from Gekko japonicus, assembly GCF_001447785.1. Classification (NCBI taxonomy): domain Eukaryota; kingdom Metazoa; phylum Chordata; class Lepidosauria; order Squamata; family Gekkonidae; genus Gekko; species Gekko japonicus. The sequence goes on from NW_015161447.1 coordinate 329,945, forward strand.
TGCAAGAAAGCAAAATGGCTTTCTGATGAGGCTTTACAAATAGCAGAGGAAAGAAGGAAAGCGAAAGGCAAAGGCGAAAAGGAAAGATTTACCCAACTGAACGCAGATTTCCAGAGAACAGCAAGGAGAGATAAGGAGGCCTTCCTGAATGAACAGTGCAAAGTAATAGAAGAAAACAATAGAATGGGAAGGACTAGAGATCTCTTCAAGAAAATTGGAGAAATCAAGGGAGCGTTCCATGCAAAGCTGGCCATGATAAAGGACAAAAACGGTAGGGACCTAACAGAAGCAGAAGAGATTAGGAAAAGATGGCAAGAATACACAGAAGAACTATACAAGAAAGACCTCAATGTCCTTGACAAACACGACGGTATAATCACTGACCTTGAGCCAGACATCCTGGAATGTGAAGTTAAATGGGCCTTAGAAAGCATTACTAACAACAAAGCTAGTGGAGGTGATGGTATTCCAGCTGAGCTATTCAAAGTCTTAGAAGATGATGCTGTTAAAGTGCTGCACTCCATTTGCCAGCAAATTTGGAAAACGCAACAGTGGCCACAGGATTGGAAAAGATCAGTATACATTCCAATCCCAAAGAAGGGCAACGCCAAGGAATGTTCAAACTATCGCACAATTGCACTCATATCACACGCTAGCAAGGTCATGCTCAAGATCCTACAAGCTAGGCTTCAACAGTACGTGGATAGAGAACTACCAGAAGTACAAGCTGGGTTTCGAAGAGGTAGAGGAACGAGAGATCATATTGCCAACATTCGCTGGATTATGGAGAAAGCAAGAGAGTACCAGAAAAATATCTACTTCTGCTTCATTGACTATGCTAAAGCCTTTGACTGTGTGGATCACAACAAACTATGGCAGGTCCTTAAAGAGATGGGAGTACCAGACCACCTCACATGTCTCTTGAGAAACCTGTATAAGGGCCAAGAAGCGACAGTTAGAACCGGATACGGAACAACTGATTGGTTCAGCATAGGAAAAGGAGTACGACAAGGATGTATACTGTCACCTTGCTTATTTAATATATATGCAGAGTACATCATGCGAAATGCTGGCCTGGATGAATCACAAGCGGGAATTAAGATTGCTGGGGAAAAGATCAACAACCTCAGATATGCAGATGATACCACTCTAATGGCTGAAAGTGAAAAGGATCTAAAGAGCCTCTTGCTCAGAGTAAAAGAGGAGAGCGCAAAAGTGGGCTTGAAGCTCAACATCAAAAAAACTAAGATCATGGCATCCGGCCCCATCACTCCTTGGCAAATAGAAGGGGAAGTCGTGGAAGTAGTGACAGACTTCACGTTCCTGGGATCCCAGATCACCGCAGACTGTGACTGCAGCCATGAAATTAAAAGACGCCTGCTCCTTGGGAGGAAAGCGATGGCGAACCTAAACAGCATGATAAAAAGTAGAGACATCACCCTGCCAACAAAAGTCCGCATGGTCAAAGCAATGGTATTCCCAGTAGTCATGTATGGCTGCGAGAGCTGGACTATAAGGAAGGCCGAGCGCCGAAGAATAGATTCTTTTGAACTATGGTGCTGGAGAAGACTCTTGAGAGTCCCTTGGACTGCAAGAAGAACAAATCAGTCAATCCTCAAAGAAATCAACCCTGACTGTTCCCTGGAAGGCCAGATAATGAAACTGAAGCTCAAATACTTTGGCCACCAAATGAGAAGGGAGCACTCACTGGAGAAGACCCTGATGCTGGGAAAGATTGAAGGTCAAAGAAGACGGGGACGGCAAAGGATGAGATGGTTAGACAGTGTCATCGATGCAACGAACATGAAGTTGAGCAAACTTCAGAGGATGGCGGAAGACCGGAGGGCCTGGAGGGAGTTGATCCATGGGGTCGCAAAGAGTCGGACTCGACTGTGCGACTGAACAACAACAAAAATATTGATTGGAGCATAATAGAACTCGGAAGTGAAGGCACAATTTTGACTGAAGGCCAGGTGTGGTGACTAAGGGGCTGAGGAAGGCAAGGGTTACTGGAGAGAGAAACACACTATAGATTTCTATATACTAATGCTAGATGTCTCTGAGCCAAGATGTTGAAAGGAAGCATAACCCTAGTTGGCATGTTCTGGGAACAAGCAAGAAGCTGTGACAAAGGACTTATTTGATGCCAATATGTGACCCAGAGTTTGGGAGCAGCAGTGAGAAGGCTCTGCCAGTTCGTGCTGGTCTCATGGTTTTGGGTGGGAAGTCGGGTCTGGGCAGCAGCTGCAACTCAGCAGTGATGCAGCACTTGGGCAGCTGGGGGCAGAGCTCTGGTCATTCCCAAAGTTCAGTCTTCTGGCACATACCCCTCCCCTATATATTCAATTGCTGTGGGACCTTCACCCTCAGTAGCTCATGGACTTTATAGACTTTTGTCTCTAGTAAAACAAAACAATTTTCAATTCAAAGGGTGCTGCCTTGGCTTGGACAGTAGATCCTTCAGCAGTTCCAAAGGAGCTTCCATGTTCTGCGTTGTAGAGGGGTCAGGGAGCAGAAACTTCCTATCATAACTGTTGTCATGCATGAAATTTCTCATCATGTTGTGAAGCCAGATACTTCGTAGTATTGGTGGAGCTATACAGAGTTAAACAAGTGTCACTGGGCTTTGCCATCTGCCTGTCTATTTCTGGACTAATATGGGATCTGGTTAGGAGTCCAGCTAGCATGTAGGGGGCTCAGCAGGCCACTTTTGTTCACGGTATTGTGTTAGTAGATTGAAATAAAAAATAAAAGGGGGGCATTTGTTATCCCAGTGCTCTTGTGTTCCAGAGTGCTGTATTCACTGTGGAAAGTCATTTAAACAGAATAATTATACTGCTGTCTGAAAGCAGAGGGGTTTCTGGCTTCCCTGGGGTTTGGATAATGGCAGAAAGCCAGTGAAGCATTCGGAGTGAGAGATAGCCCGTCTGCCCATCCTTCTGTAAGACTGCAGTCTGCAAGCGCATGATCTTGGTTCAGTTATTTCATTCAGTTCTGCTTATTCTACTCCTGGAAATGTTTGGTCACCCCAACCAATTTTGGTTATGTATTCTGGAGTAACCTGGTTTCTTGATGCCTTTCTTGTCAATCCCTTGAAGAGCAAAGAAGGCTGATGATACTGAGCCCCTGTTTTACTAAAGTTGCTGATTATGTACCCACAAAGTAATGTGATTTGACACATAGGGTCCTCTAGCTATTAGCAGGAGTTACCTTGGAAACCAGCAATGGACATTAGATCTTCTGGTGAGGCATACAGTGAAAACAGAGTTGTCAAAACATCTGTGAAGGCTGTCAAAATTCATTTTTTAAATTAAGTTCCATAAGCTCTAGCATAATTTTACTCCCCTGTATTCCTTTTGCTTCCAAGTTCTCCTAGCAGTGTTTCCCATGTAATCAAACCAAGTCTAGATTTTTTAAATTTGAAATTGCAATTCATTATTTTGTTCTAATTGAATTCATTATCAGCCAGGGCAAATCTACCTGATCACCTCTATTTTTCCCTTTTATTTAACTGACTTCACTAACTTCTTTGTTTTCCCTTGTGTTTTTATGACTGTTGCTTCTTCCTGTCAGGGATGGTCACAGGCAAAACTCAAGAATGGGGTTCCAGAATCACCACCCCCTCCCACTGTGCAGCTAATTGCCCCAGGCCTACTGCCTACTGCCAAGACCCCAGAACCTGTGGAGCCACAGCTGTAGGCTGTTCTCCCCCTGTCCTATGACTCTTGAAACTGAAGCACCACAATCAGAGAGCGGACCCCACCACCCTAATCTTATCAGCCTTCTTCCAAGTCTCAAGCAAGATAGGGGGCTAGTGATAGAGCAGTTGGACCCTGCTCCAATAGGGAGGGAGAAACAGCCAGCCTGCCCAGCCAGTTGTGCATGCCTTGGCTGGGTGCCTTCTTATCCATGCAGACTGGGATTTGGCCATGTGCCATCCTCCCCTCTCAGCATGGGGCTTGTCCAGAGGCCCTCCCCTCATGGCTTGGAACTTGGCTGAATGTCCTCCTGTGATACAGGGCTTCGCCAACTGCCCTTCTCCCTTCCCCATGTGGCATAGCCTTTGACCAGGCACCATCTTCCCCACAAAGTGCAGAGCTTGGCCAAGCGGAGTGTGTGCTTCCTTCCCTTCACCATGGAGCTTCCTCAGGCTGCTGGCTCACAACCTCTGCCCTACAGGCAGAGGTCATTTCGGGGGGAACGCAGGGGAACGCAGTTCCCCCAGGTGAGGTGCAGGGGGGCGGGGCGCATGACGAACCCCCACCCCCTGCTTCCGGCCACCCCGCTTCCAGCCCTCATTCAGCCAGGAGGAGGCAGGAGAAGAGGGAGGGTAAGTTGCTTCCTCCCCGCCTCTCCCCACCCCTGCCTGCCTAGGGCCAGGGAGGGCCTTGACGGGGCTTCCTCGCACTCCCGCTGGCCTTGCAGGTCCACCGCCAGGCCCCTGATGTCAGGGGATGTGGCATATGCTAATGAGTTATGCTAATGAGTTCCCCTAGCTCTTTTTCTACAAAATGACCCCTGCCTACAGGTGATTGCCTCCCTCCATGTGCCCCCCACCCTAGCCACCTGAGTGAAGCACTGCAACTAATGTCTTTTGGGTAGTGGTGGAGGTATCTGGCTGCAGAGCAGTGGGGGGGGCAGCACCTGCTTCCCAGGGCAGGGCCAAGGATAGTTGCCTCAGATGCCCATGGCTAAGACTGTCCCTGCTTCCTGTTTTCCTTCTTCATTATTTGGAATTCCCAGCCCTGTTTTAGGCTGCCTCTCCCTTCTTAGGTAGGTTTACATTATCTGTTTTTTCTAGGATGACTTTTTTTTCCAAATCACCTTGCAACAGAGATCCAGGTAGAAAGCACTTAGTTGAATAGATTTAATGTATGTGGAGCTATTCTATCGCAATAAGCAGTGCCAGATTAAGACATCCTTAAGAAATCCTACAGAATTTATTTATTTTTTTGGCATCAAGTCACAGCTGACTTCTGGCAACCCCTTAGGGTTTTGAAGAAAATAGACCATCAGAGGTTGTTTGTTATTTTCTGCTTTCATGCCACAATCCTGGTTTTCCTTGGAGGTCTCCCATCCAAATACTAGCCAGGGCTGACTCTGCTTAGATTCCAAGACTGGACGAGATTAGGCTTGCCTAGGCTATCCAGGTCAGGGCCCTATAGCATTACCCTCCCCTCCCCACAAATGGTGATTTGTTTATTACTACACTTCTCTGACTTCAGGTCTTAAACAAAGTCAAAACAGATAAAAGATAAAATATAAAGCAGTAAACATTAAAATACAGCACAGCAAATTAAAACTGATCTCTGTAATGGCATAAAGAAAGCACAAGTGCTAAGAATTTGGTTAATGTGGCACAAGTGCTAAGAAATGTGTTATTTCTATACTGGTGTTCTGCCAGCAAAAAAAGAGATTATGTGGGATTCAACAGGAAGCTGATATTTAGTCAGGACAGATATGGTCCAAAGGTCTCTGAGTAGCATCCATTGATCAGAGAACAAGATGAGGTGATCTATGGTCTCTGTTAGGGGTATGCAAAAAAAAACCAACCTCAATATTTTTTGGGTTTGGGTATACCAAACCTGAAAAATATAAGTATTTCCTGATATTCCCAAATCCCCATACCTGTACCAGTTTGGTGTAATGGTTAAGTCCACGGACTCTAATCTGGGAGAACCAGGTTTGATTCCCCACTCCTCCACTTGCAGCTGCTGGATGACCTTGGGCAAGCCATAGTTCTGTCAGAGTGGTCCTTGAAAGGGCAGTTCTTGAAAGATCTCTCTCAGGCCCACCTACCTCACAGGGTGTCTGTTTTGGGGAGGGGAAGGGAAAGGAGTTTGTAAGCCGCTCTGAGACTCTGAGTGAAAGGTGGGGTATAAATCCAGTCTCTTCTTCTTCTTCTTTGGTATGATATTCAGATTCAGGAAATATTCAAGAAACCTGAACAAAAAATTGCTACATCATACCCCATGGGGATCATTATAGTCAATGGTCCCCATAGGGTACAATGGAGAATTGATCCAGGGGTATCTGAGGCTCGGGGGGGGGGGGCTGTTT
>NW_015161447.1:336024-376640 GCF_001447785.1 Gekko japonicus
AGCATAGCTGCTGGTGCCTCTCCTACCCCCCCCCCCAAGTCCCAAAAAGATTGGATCAGGGGGTCTATTCTATGAGCCCCCAAAGAAGGTGCCTCAATCCCCCATTATAAACAATGCAGGAAAAAAGGCATTTAAAGAGAATGTAGTCCTTTTTTTCGGGGTGGTTTATGCCAAATGCACACCCCTAGTTTCTGTTACTCCAGATGCACCATAGTGGTCAGAATATGTTTTGACAAAGCACCCCCTGCGCTCCATAGTTGGTAGGGCATTGTCTACCTAACATAAAAGCATGCCTATGGGCAGGAGTTGTAAAGAAGATTAAATATAGGGCAGAGAATCAAAAGAGAGGAGAATCCCCACTGCAGAAGTAGATCATTCACACCTTGCATGGGCCAGTGTGCTGACAAAGTCTAACTAAAAAATCCTTTTCCTAACCATTCTTCAGAAGAGCCCATATCCCTAACCACCTCAGGAGAGAAACAAAGAAACTAATTAATCCACTCATTTTCCGCATGCACTTCTAATCCTTCACTAAATGTAAAAGCCCCCCCACCCTTTCAAGGTACTGGACTTTGAAAAGAAGGCCTTCAGTCTTAAGTTGAAGGCACCTATCCAGGCACTAGACTCCCATGAGCACCGCAAAAATGATAATTAGTAATTTTAAGTGGGGGGTTGCCTTAATAGGCCCCTCACAGTCAGAGGCCCTCAGCAGCACCTTAAGAACATAAGAAGAGCCCTGCTGGATCAGACCACTAGTCGATTTAGTCCAGCACCCTGTCTCACACAGTGGCTGACTTGTTCCTCTGGACAGCCAACAACAGAGCTTAGAGGCTGAGGCCTTCCCGATGTTCCCCTGATTTTGTCTCCTGGCTCTGGGATTCAGAATTAGTGCCTCTGAATGTGGAGGTTTCTCTCAGCCCCCATGGCCAGTAGCCATCCATAGACTTATCTTCCATGAATCTATCTAATCCCTCTTTAAAGCTGTTTATTCCTGTGGCCATCACTACACCCTCTGGCAGCGAATTCCACATTTTAATCACTTTCTGTGTAAAGTAGAATTTCCTTTTGTCCATCCTGAACCTGCTGCCCATCAGTTTCATTGGAGGCCCTTCAGTTCTAGTATTTTTGGAGAGGGAGAAAAATGTATCTTTGTCACCTCTCTCCACCCCATGCATAATTTTATAAACCTATCATGTTACCCCTTAGTCATCTCTTTTCTAAACTGAAAAGTCCCAGACCCTTCAGCCTTTCCTCATAGGGAAGGTGCTCACAGCCCGTAATCATCTTGGTTGCCTTATTCTGTACCTTTTCAGCTCTGCAATGTTCTTTTTGAGATACCATCATGACCAGAACTGTACACATCATTCCAAATGAGGCTGCACCACAGATCATTAAAGGGGCATTACAATATTGGTTGTTTTATTCTCAATCCCTTTCATAATAATCCCTAACATAGAATTTGCCTTTTTCATCACTGCAACACACTGGTTGACACTTCCATTGAGCTATCCACTACCACCCTAAGATCTTTTTTCCTCTCAATCTCAGCAAGTTCACATCCCATTAGCCTATACTTAAAGCTGGCATTTTTGTCCCAATGTGTATTCCCTTACTCTTACCAACATTGAACTTTATTTGCCACATTGTTGCCCACTCTTAGAGCTTTTCACAGTCAGCCTTGGTTTTCACCATCCTGAAAAATTGTGTCATCTGCAAACTTGGCCACTATACTACTCACCCCTAGTTCCAGATCACTGACCCCGGTCACACGGGCCATATAACGCGCGGGGGAGGCGTGGCTAATTGCTCCGGTGCACTTAGAGCCGCCAGAATGCGATCCCACGTGTCAGCGGCAAATCACGGGTCCTGTCCTCCCTGCCTGCGCATTAATGAGGGGCCGGCTCGATCACACCGCAGGAGTCCGGAGGCAGCCCGTGGCAAACCATTTGCCACTACATACGAGGTACTGTTTTTTTATTGCGCTTTTTCGGCGGTATGCCACGGGTTGGCCACGGGTGTGCTCCACTTGCCAGATGTGGTGCGATCGTGCCCCAATAATCTGCCCACCACCCATGGCTCTCCCGCGGCAAATTCGCCATGTGACCGGGACCATAGATGAATAAATTAAATAATACTGGCCCCAACTACTGATCCTTGTGGGATCCCACTGCTTACTTTCCTCCATTGTGAGAAATGTCCATTGATTCCTACTCTTTGCTTCCTGCCATGTAACCAGTTTTTAATTCATAAGATAACCCATCCTCTTCTCCCATGAATGCTAAGTTTACTCAGGAGTCTTCGGTGAAGTACCTTGTCAAAAGCCTTTTGAAGGTCCAGGTATATAATGTCTCCTGGGTCACCATTGTCTACATGCTTGTTCACTTTCTCAAAGAACTCCAAAAGGTTGGTGAAGCAGGACTTGCAGAAGCCATGCTGATTTTACCTCAGCAGGCTTTGTCCCTCTATCTTTGATTACAGTTTCTACTAATTTGCCTGGAACAGATGTTAGGCTGACTGGCCTGTATTTGCCCGTTTTCCCTCTGGATCCCTTTTAAAAATTTGGTGTAACATTTGCCACTTTCCTGTCTTCTAGCACAGTAGCTGAATTGAGTGATAGTTTCCATCTATGGCTTAGTGGATCAACTATCTCCCATCTGAGTTCCTTCACAAGTCTTGGGTGTATGCCATCAGGACCTGGAGACTTATCAATTTTTTAATTTCCCTTGTAGGTCTAGAACTTCATCTCTGGTCACTTCAATTTGGCTTAGTTCTTCAGACTCCCTTCCTGAAAATAGGGTCTGTGACATGGTTATGTTCCCCACACTTTCCACAGTGAACACAGAAACAAAAAAGTAATTGAGCTTCGCTGTCATCTCCCCATCTTCTGTTAGCAATCCCTTTATTCCTTTGTCATCCAAATGCCCCACTGGTTCTCTGGCTGGTTTCCTGCTCTGTATATATCTTTAAAAATGTTTATTGTTTGTCTAGATGTTTTTAGCAACCAACTCCTCAGTTTCTTTTTGCATGCCTAATTATTGACTTCCATTTCTTTTGTCAGAGTCTGTGGTCCCTCCTGTTGAATTCTTTGGGGCAGAACTTTCACTTTTTAAAAGAAGCCTCTTTACTTCTTATAGCTTCCTTGACTCTTGTTGTTAACTACGCAGGCTTTATAAACTTGGCAGTACCTTTCCTAATCTGTGGAATGCATTCTATTTTGACTTCAATTAGTGTGGTTTTAAATAACTTCCAAGCATCCTCTAGGGATTTGACTCTCTTGCATTTCCCCTACAGCTTCTTTTTTACTTTCCCCCTCATTTTTGTAACGTTCTCTCTTTTGAAATCAAATGTGATAGTTTTGGACTTCAGGGGTAACTTTCCATTGACCTGAATGCTGAACTCAATAGCATTGTCGTCACTGTTCCCAACTGATGTCACAAACTCTACATCACTCACCACATATTCAGACCCTCTCAGAACCAACTCCAAGATAACTACTCCTCTGGTTGTCTCTGTGACCAATGTTCCAGTGCACAATAAATTATGATGTCTAGGAATCTCATTTCTACAGCATGACTAGGCACATGTATACCAGTTAATGTGAGTAGTTGAAGTCTCCCAGTATAATAACATTATCTGCTTTAGTCAACTCCCTTTTTCCTTTTCTGTCTCAAGATCAGCCTCAAGGGTTTGATCAGGTGGATGATAGTACATCCCCACTTTTAAGTAACCCTTAGGGCCCAGTATTTCCACCCATATTGCTTCTGTTAAGGAGTTAATTCCCCTGATGTTTTCGAACTTATTTGATTCTATGCCCTCTTTGATGTACAACACAACAACACCACAAACTTGTCCCTCCCTATCTTGCCTATACAGCTTATACCCAAGAATGACTATCCCAAATATTTTCCCCATTCCACCCTGTTCCTGAGATACCTACTATATCCAAATTGTCATTGATGAACACCAAGCACTCCAGCTCCCCCATCTTGGCTTGGAGACTTCTAGCATTGGCATATAGACATCTATAATGTGTTTCTTTTTCCAGTAACCTTCACCTTCCTCAGCTCCTTAGTCGCCACACATTGCCCTCAGTTGACATCGTGCCCTCACTCCCAAGTTCTATTACACTGCTATCAATATTACCCTGAGTATTTACACAATCATCCCTTTGGACTGACTTTTCCGAAATTGGAGGATCCCCCGCTTCTGTCAGCTTTCACCCTGGGATTAGTTTAAAAGCTGCTCTGCCACCTTTTTAATATTAATTGCTTGCAGCCTGGTTCCCTTTTGGTTTAAATGAAGCCCATCTCTTTTGTATAGGTTTGGCTTGGCCCAGAAAGTTCCCCAGTGCCTAACAAATCTGAACCCTTCCTCCTGGCACCACTTTCTCATCCATGCAAGCTTTCTTAGTTTGTGCATAAATCCAGGTGTGACAATTGACCTGCTGAGTATACAGTGCAGGTGTCCAACATGCACTGAATCCCTTTGTAAGACAACATTTCACATGGATCTTCACAACAAAATGTCTTGGCAAAGTTATTAAATAATGGAGTCATGTAAATGAATCATCAGATCGTATTAGAAAAATGTTCTTAGTGTTGGGGTCTGCAGGTAAAGGTAGAAAGAGGTAGAAAGGAAGGAAGAAAAACTTTGTTTGTATACAAATAAACATAGACCTCTGGATAGGTATCTGATGCCTAAATTCATTTCCAAGTTCTAACAATAAACATCAGTGCTCTTCATTTTTCAGTTCCATTGCTGACATGTCAGAGTTTAAGCCTGCAAGAATATAGAAGTTTATTATTTGTCTACCCAAATAATTTGTTTTCAGCATTCTCGGTTCCAGTAATGTGAGAAATATCATCTTCCCTTAAACCATTTAATAGATTTTTCTCAACTGCACTCATATGACCTTCATATGGTCATAACTTAGATATTTGTGATAAACAATGTACATAATGTATTAATTCCTCTGGATTTCATTCTGGAGGTATCATACAGAGTTCATCAATATGTTCATATTCCAACATTATTTAGCCTGAGAGGAGCACAAGGTGGTAATTTACAGCACTTCGGTTTCATTTTGGCCCTGAATGTAGAATTATTGGAAACTCTTTATATCCTTTTTTCCTTTCTATTGTCGCGATAAGGTAAAAAAGAAGCATGATCATTATATTAACCCATGCCTATAGTGCACCATTAAAATAAGAGCTAGAGTTGTTGAGATTAGTTCACAAAGCTGCTGGTTGGGCTTTTTATCATATGGTGGGGGGTGACATTTCATTCTTAGATTCCAAATCTTCCCTGTTATTTCCCTAGTAAGTGCCCCCTGCCTCCATTTTAATGTGCAACAAGAAGACAGGCAACAACATGACTCTCTTCTCTCAAGTGTATTCCTTGGCTTACCTAGGGCTCTTGTTCCTTTCTCCTTTTTGGAGGGCAGGGTAAACCAGTACTCCAGGACACTCTAGTTTCCCCTCTTGTTGGGAAAGTTGTGCAACTACAGCATTTGGGTCTTTAAACAGTCATCTTCCCATTTAACTGTTAGACTCTTGAACAAAGTTACCCTCAACAGCACTCTCTCAACAGTGATACGTTTATTGAGTAGTAAAGATTATTCAAGTTAAGACTTCTTTGTGTCAGAACTAAAGGATTGACGCCAATGCCCAAAGATATACAGAGTTCAAACCAGCCCCCCCATCCCATCCAATCAGTCCAGTCATTCAGACTGCCTGGATTTCTCGCTTTTCATCCCCCCCACCTGTGAGGCACCCTTTATGTTATCTATCAGAGTGGAACAAGCAGAGAGAGCGTCCAAGGTCAGTGTTCTTCCCAGAGAGACAGGGAGGCATCTTAGAAAAGAGTTACAGCTGCACAGCAAAGCATCCCCGGTCACTCACACACGCACAGAACCCCCCCCCCCAGTGGCCTGACAGCATTACACTTTTCCCATGGCAAACAAGGTGCTGAGTTTGACATTCTTCCCCCCCAAAGCCCCTCATCCTCCAATGTTTGAGCAGGTGGCATTTGTGGAAGGCATGGACTAGCTTAGGGGTTTTGGCATGGTCTTCTCACACCCATTCATTATGACTTGTGTCAAAGTCCCGCCATTTGATGAGATAGATAGTACAATTGTCCCCTTTTTACTTTAGAATCTAATATCTCCTCCACCTCTTGGTGGAGTTCCCCCTCCATGATCAGGGGAGGGGGAGCTGTAGGATGAGGTCTCCATTTCAAGGGTCCTGGATTCTTCTTCAGTAGAATGAAATGGACAAGAGCCAGGTTTTGCCACTTGACATTCTGGGTGCCCAGGTTGAGCCACCACATGTTCCCATGTCCCCACTTTGAGCTCTTTGCTCTCCACCCTCTCTTGTTCCACCTCTTCCTGAGGTCTCTTGTGTGGCGAAAGTGTTGCATCACTTCCCATGTCCACAGCTTAGAGTGGCAGTTCTTGGGCATCGCGGAAGGAACAGATCCTTGTCCCTTGTCAGCATATCATTTGTAATACTCCTTAGCTTTGGTCAAAGTTGGTTGTATCAAGGGCCATCCATGGGTTAGCTTGTTCCACCAGGCCTGCACATCCCCTGACCCTGTCCCCTCCATGGTCACTGTGGGCAAGGGTCCTCCTTTGTACCCATGCACCACTTTAAAAGGGGAGGCACCAGTGGATCCATGCACTGAATTATTATAGCTGTATTCCACAAAAGGAAGGAAGTCCACCCTATCATCCTGCTGGTAGTTTATAAAGCATCTCAAAAACTGTTCTAGGATTTGGCTTGTCCTCTCAGTTTGGCCATCCGTCTCTGGGTGGTACATGCTACTCAGCCCCTGTTCCACCCGCAGCAGCTTTAACAGTTCCTTCCAAAACCCAGCTACAAATTGCAACCCCTGGTCAGATATGTTCTTCCAGGGCACTGCATGCAATCTCACAATGTGCTACAGGAACAACTGAGCACGTTTCTTGGCTGCAGGCAATTGTTTACACGGAATGAAATGCACCTATTTGGAGAACTGGTTGACCACCACCCAAAAAACAGTCTTTTCTTTACTAGAGGGAAAATCAGTGATGAAGTCAATTGAAATAACCACCTGTGGCCATTCAGGGGTGGGGAGTGGAAGGGAAGGGAAAGGAGTTTGTAAGATGCTCTGAGACACCTTTGGGTAGTGAAGGGCGGGGTATAAATCCAATATCATCTTCTTCTTTTTCCAGGGGCTGTAGCAACCCCGGAGTTTTACCAGTCCTTCTTTTACCCATTAGACACACTTGGCAGGAGGACACATATTGTGAAATATTGGCCCGCATGTGCGGCCACCAGAATTACCTTTGGATGAGATATAAAGTCTTTAGGTACCCGAAGTGGCCAGCCAGCTTGTTGTCATGTTCCAGGGAGAGGACCCCCCCTCAACAAATGTGGCGTAAACAGCTTATGTTGACAGTACCAACAGCCATCCTCCCATTGCTCTAGGGTACCCTCTTTGTCTATTTCTTCCTGGTCCACTTTGGAGAAGGCAGCCTTGAACTTCTCCACCCATGGCTCAAAAGTCTGAGAGGCTTCACATGGCTGTACATCAGCACCGCTCCCCCCAGCTGGGCAGGTGTGAACATCGAGTCCACCACCTCCTCCTGTTGACTAGCATCTTGGGGGAGGTGCGAGAGAGCATCAGCAAGGAAATTTAACTTCCTGGGGAGGTGCTTTAGGGTGAATCAAAACTTGGAGAAGAACTGTTTGGCGTTTAGGCGCGAAGGGCCCATAATGCCTCCAGGTTTTTATGGCCAGTCCAGACCTCGAAAAACACCCAAGTTCCCTCCAGCCAATTTCACCAGGTAGTTAGCACTAACTTGATGGCAGCAGCCTCTTTATCCCAAACCACCCAATTCCACACTGTGGCTGAGAATTTCTTGAACACATAAACCAGGGTGTGCAGGTTACCATCCTCCCCTGCTGCAAAATGCCCCCCATAGCCACGTCTGATGCATCCACCTGAAACACAAACAGCTTATTTTCATTGGGGTGTTGTAAAATAGGCTCTGAGATTAACAAAGCCTTTAGCTGGTCAAAAGCCTGCTGACACTCAGGGGGCCATTGCAACTTACTGCTCGACGTTTTACAGTCTGGTCCCTTCCCCTTCATTTTTAACAATTCTGTAAGGTGTAGGGTGACCTGGGTGAAGTTGGGAATGAATGACTGGTAGAAATTGGTGAACCCCAAGAATGATTGTAATTGTCTTCTCATTTGTGGGGCTTCCCACCCCTCCACATCTTGTGCTTTTCAGAGATCCAGGCTCAGGCCCTTCCCAGAAATGCAGTACCCAAGGAAGTCTAGCTCCTCTGAAATTCACACTTAGACAGTTTTGCAAACAGGTGGTTTTTGTAGAGGACCTTCAATACATCCCGCACCAACTGCACGTGTGATTCCTTATCTTTTGAATAGATCAAGATATCATCGAGATAAACCAGCACCCCTTTATATAAATACTTGTGCAGCACTTTGTTAATCAAATTCATGAACATGCGGTATCAAATTTTTTACAATGATTAAAGCAATTTATACTAAACAACAAGCTAAGGTCCTTATCAATGGAGATTTATCACAAAATATTGAGATACAAAAAGGAACTAGACAAGAATATCCCCTTGCACCTCTATTGTTCATTTTTGTCCTTGAGGTTCTAAATGATGTGATTAGAACGGATGCGCAAATTAAAGGTCTCAGATTAAGAGGAGAAGAATACAAACTTCAAGCATTTGCAGATTATCTAGTATTTATTTTAGAGAATCCATTGAGCTCTATCAAACAACTGATAACTTCACTGCAAGAGTATGGAGAGGTGGCAGGACTGAAAATTAACTGTAAAAAAACAAAAATGCTTATTAAAAACATGACTAAACCTCAAGCTGCAAAAATTAGCAGGTCTGGAAATTCAAAAGAAGATCAAATACCTAGGAATAAACATAACAAATAGATGTAACTCCTTGGTGGAAAACAACTATATGGAACTGATGAAAGAAATCAAGAAAGATTTGGAAAAATGGAAAAAATCTCCAAATATATTTAATGAGAAGAATTGCCACTATTAAAATTACATTACCAAGATTGATCTTTTTATTTCAAACAATACCTATTCTTCAAAACCATAAATATTTTAAAGAACTTGATAAATTGATGATACAATTTCTTTGGCAAGGCAAGAGATCAAGAATAAAGCTCGAAGCATTACAATATGCCAACGAGAGAGCTGGGTTTGCATTACTAAATTGGCTTCTTTACTATAGAGGAGCTGCTCTGCCATGGTTAAAAGACTATTACTTTAGAAAATACAAGACTTTTGAAATTAGAAGGACATGATCTTCTGTTAGGTTGGCATGCCTTTCTATGGTATGGGAGGGCAGATACAAATATTTCAAACAACATCTTATTAGATCCTCTCTACTGAAGACTTAGGAAGAATCTAAAAACAACTTTTACACCAAGATACCAAAATGGCTTGCTCTATAGAAGTCTTTACAAACCCTAACTTACTTCAGGAAGAAACAATCCTAAAATACAAAGACTTACTAGATAGTAGAAATGTACTAAAACCAATAGAAACTTTAACACGGTGGCAAAAAAAACACAAACTGAATCAAGATATAGCAAAGACAAACCAGTAGGCTTTTATTAAAAAAAAAACAGAAATAGATAAGATAATGTACGCTGATGAGAAACTCATTAAGAAAATTTATGTAAGTTTGACATTCTTCCCCCCAAAAGCCCCTCATCCTCCAAGGTTTGAGCAGGTGGTGTTTGTGGAAGGCGTGGACTAGCTTAGGGGCTTTGGCATTGTCTTCTCACACCCATTCATTATGACTTGGGTCAAAGTCCCGCCATTTGATGAGATAGTCAGGGTCATCCCATCTTACATAGTCATGGTGGGACTCCTTTGGTTTCACTCCCTTCTCCTTCAGTGCCGCTCCTTTCTCTTTTGGTTGTGCATCCTTCCCCTCATCTTTAGGCACGGGGAGTTCATGGGCAGAGACATCAGACTGCATCCTGGTCCCCTTTCCAACTTACTCGCCTTCATAGCTCATCATGGCGGTGGTGCGACAATCGAAGAGCGATGTTAGTTCTGACACTATGTGGGCTCTTGAACAAAGTTACCCTCCACAACACTCTCTCAGCACTGATACATTTATTGAGTAGTAAAGATGAATCAAGCTAAGACTTCTTCCTGTCAGAACTAAAGGTTTGGTGCCAATGCCCAAAGATATACAGAGTTCAAACCAGCCCCCCCCCCAATATCCCATCCACTCAGTCCAGTCATTCAGTCTGCCTAGATTTCGTGCTCTTCACCACCCCACACACCTGTGATGCACCCGTTATGTCATCTATGTCAGCGGAGCAAGCAGAGACAGCGTCCAAGGTCAATGTTCTTCCAAGAGAGACAGAGAGGCATCTTAGAAAAGAGTTACAGTTGCACAGCGAAGCATTCCCAGTCACACGCACAAACACACAGAGAAAAACCCCCCCAGTAGCCTGACAGCATTATAATTTTCCCATGGCAAACAAGGTGCTGAGTTTGACAATAACTTGCAGCCACATGTTGAGTGGCACATAGGTCTAAGGCCTGGTTCATATCATTACTGGATCGACTGAATTGGGCCAAAAAGACATTTTAATTGTTGGAAGTGAAGAACTGTGTGCTAGCCACAACAGAGGGGTACTATAGACCCAGAGAGACAGATCCGTCAGGACCCTGTGTCTCCTTGCTTTTGACTTCTCTACTGCTATCCTTTTGAACTGTAGATTGCTACTCTCAGGGAATCTTCCTTCCTTCTCACTCTCTCCCCCCTCCATCTTGCTACCATGAAAGCAGGACATGCTTCCTGCATCTTGATCCATCCTAGTAAATTAGATTAGATTAAAATATTATCCCTATCCTATTTCGAATGGAGTTCCTTACAATAAAGGACTTGTATTTGCTTGCTAAGATAAAGGTGACTCTATGTGAACTTTATTTTCTCTAGCAACAGTAACATATTTCACTGTGCCATGTGCCTTGAGCACTCTGCAACTTCTGTCATTAGTCACTTTTTACTTACACTTACTTTTGGCTTTGTTGGGAAATGACTTTAAATATTTTCCTCTTTCACCATAATAATCCTGCAGCTGCAATATGGCTCAAGTCCCCAGGATGGACTCATACATTATAACATGTAGTATGACCCTATGATTGTCCTTGAAGATGATTTGGAAACTTCAGCTGCCCCAAAACATGACAGTCCATCAAGAACCCCTACCATGAGATCTTTGCAGTGGCTACATAGGTGGAAAAATGATTTCCAGTTACTATGAACTTGGCTGGAAGCCTGACTATATTTCACATATTCATAGCACAATATGTGAGCAGATTAGTATGTCCCATTCTTTCATGCTTTTTATTTCTTGGCCTAGGAAAAATCTGTAGTAATGCATTAGGATATTCTCCAAAAATGATAACCTGAAGAAATAAATCATATTGGGTTAAATCCATATTGCCCCCCAATGTATCATTGTCTGCTTATTTCAGAAGAAAACATTCTGATCTGAAGAGATTTTGTATTGCTGAATATACGATAACAAAGACATTGAAATAATCCAGACAGTTATCAATGGAGAGTGAAGACAGAGCTTTCTTTAGCACAAAATCTGGTTTATGCTGCAATTTTTTAAAAAAATTAAAAGTGCATTCAGTTTGAAGATGCTTGATCAGTGATCTCTGATGGAATGCTGGGCTTTGATGTGATTGATACGGGGTCTTTTCTCAATATATATCTCACTGAATGGCATACAGTATGCCACTGTTTATCAAATAAAGGATAAGCGTTAAGGACAGTAAAATGTTGCTACTATCAGTTGTTATTATTGATAACATTCAATTCTATAGTATAATACACATCATTTGATCTGGTTCTATGTGGCTACTTTTTTGTCTACGCCTGAGAAGGTCTAAGTTTCTTGCTAAACATAGAGTAGATAATCAATAGAAATTAGGTCATTTCTCCATATTTTTCTGACCAGGTCTACCTTGTTTGTTTGATTTTTGCCATCAAGTCACAGCTGACTTATGGTGACCCCATAGGGTTTTTATTATGAACTGAGAACAAGGCAGCTTCTTGAACAAGTGATTTCATTTTATTCAGCTCATAACAACACAAGACAAACTTCATAGAAGAAGGTTGACTTATATACGATTTGAAAGGGCAAAACCACACCCAACAAACAGATAACAACCAATAGGAACAGGGAGCTTGGGACCAATGAGAGTGGTTCCCGCTGAAGGCATGAGCGGTTCCCCCCGAAGGCAAAGGCTTCTCTGATTGGCCCATTAGGTCAATTCTTGCAATGCTCTTTTAATATAGAACTGTGCATAAGCTCACTCATGTCTTTATTACATGAAGACATAACAGTTTTCAAGGCAAGAGACATTCAGAGGTGGTTTGCCATTACTTGCCTTCATCTAGGGACCCTGGAATTCCTTGGTGGCCTTCTATGCAAATACTAACCAGAGCCAACCCAGCTTATCTTCTGAGATCTAACAAGATTGGGCTAGCCTGGGCTATCCAGGTCAACCAGATACATACTCCTACTCAGGGCTTTTTTTTTTCTGGGGGAACATGCCGGAACAGAGTTCTGGAACCTCTTCAACAAAATTATTTTTAAAATGTTCAAAAGTTCATGAGTTTTTAGTATATAGATTGAAAACTTCATTTCCCTCTTGAGAGTTCCGGCACAACGTTTTCCAAAAAAGAAAAGAAAAGAAAAAAGCCCTGCACCTACTTAATAAATAAAAAGGTTTTCCAATCAACATTAGATTGTGTTTGTGTGAACACATGAAGCTTTCTTATACTGAATGAGACCGTTGGTCCTTTAAGATCAGTATTTTCTATTCAGACTGGCAGTGGCCTTCCATGGTGTTAACCAGATATCTTTCACATAATCTACTATTTGACCCCTTAACTGGAAATGACGGATTGAACCTGGGACCTTCTGCAGGCGAAGGAGATGCTCTAGCCATGGCTTAATGTGTAACAGGCTAGGATCTAGCTCAAATGTTCATTCTTCCATACGAACAGGCATCCTCTGTCTGCCTGAAGTTTTGCAAGCTTCTGTCCACATGCATTCTCAATAGGTGGGAAAAGAATGGCAAGCAGCATGATCACTCAAAAGTAAATCCCACTTCAGTCAGTGGGTCAGATGGGCTAATAACAGTGTACCTAGAATAATAGCCTTGTTTGCTTCCCATCATCCATCATGCACTTCCTCTGGAAGAGAAAAGTTGCTGCTCCACTATACACGGTATACACTATACACCACCTGGTCTTCCATATTTTCAATGAACAGCTTCTTTACAAAAAAAATAGCTGAACCTGAAGGGCAAGTTGCAGCAGTGCTTCTCCTTCTAATGCAGAGAGTTACGTTTTGGCCAATGGTAAACAATATGGGAGAGCATCTGGAAATCCCTGAACCAAAAAACCCAGAAAAAGCCTTTTGGAGACATTTCCAGGATTTCCCAAATGTTTAACACAATTCTGGAATTATTCAGGGTTACAGAAATGCCATCCTGTAGAATTGCAGGGTTTTTTGTTTTTTCCAAAGTCAGGGTAGCTGCTTCTCTATTTCTCTTTGAATCGCCTGATTTCCTGGGCAATGGGAGAAGAGTTTTCTCCCTTCCAGTGGGATCCCTAGGAGGCACCAGGACAGCATTTCCTGGCCAATCACAGCCTTGCCCATGTAAAAAGGATCCTGAAGCAAGCACCACCACCCAGGTGCACAAGGCAAGGCACTATTACTTACTGAGATACCATTCCTCCTTCTCTAGTAACTCTACCATGGCCTAGGGCACAGCCTGGCATATCTCCCCCAGGATTGATGGCTCCTCAGGGTTCCCACTGGGCAGCATTCCTGACAGCCTTGAACGATGAGTCTATATAGTAAGCATAAGCAGTGAGTGGGAAAAGGGGTGACTGTTGAAGCAACAAGAAGACATGGCACATAACGATTGGATGGTTGTTTCCACCACTTAGGAGAAGGGAGGGTAGTTAGGACTGTACACAAACACTTGCTCTCCCCCCCCCCCTTCTTTCTGTAGACAACCTAAGTGGGAGAATGTTTGCTATACATAGCTCTTGGAACTGTGAGGTGGCCTTCAACAAAGTTAAAATCCTGGAACATAAAGTCAGAGTTTGAAGCAGAAAAGTAGCATAAACTGTTTTTTGGCACTGTGTGTGTGTGTGAAGGGTCATCTGCATATTTCAAATTGTTAATATACCTTCCACCAATTTTCACTCTGCCTTCATCTAAATCTAATCCATCTTTCCTTACGATCTGTTCTGCATATAGATTGAAGAGAAAGGGAGATAAAATATATCCTTGTCTGACAGCTTTGCCTATTCTGTTTCTCCTTATTCTGTCCTAACAGTAGCCTCTTGTCCAGAGTACAGGTTGCACATCAAAACAATCAGATGTTGTGGCACACCTATTTCTCTTACACCTACTATAGCTTTTCATGAGCCACACTGTCAAAAGCTTTGCTGTAAGGCCAAGATCGACCACCAGACCCTCTTGGCTGAATATTTCCGGGGCTACCCTCTATGCATGGACCAGTATCCCCGCATCTTCACCTCATGCCGCCTTCCAGGACCAAAACATGATTCTGTCTTGCTGCCTTCACCAGGCCAGAGACCAGCCACATATATCACAGTAGTCCGCAACTTCCAGTTTTTCCAGCTTGAAGTTTATAACAGTGATGGAACGCCTCTCACAGTTGACCAGCTTCACTCTCAGCTCCAGCGAATCTGTGGGCAGTTATGGAAGACAGATAAGGAGCCCCTAGGGGTGCTGACCAGTGACCACTGGGGACAAGTCTACACCACTCTTATGAGAGACAAACTGAACCGGGAGTTGGCACGTGCCATTCAGTGTAGCCTTTTTACAGTCTGCCTGGATGCTCCTGTTCTGAAGCTGTTGGATGTGTGTGCAGGAAACCATCCTGCGGTACAGATGTTGTATGGAGGTGGCAGCTACTCCAATAGTGATAATCGCTGGTTTGACAAGACCCTGCATCGGGGAAGAAGATGGCTCTTGCAGAGTACTTTATGAACAAGCGGTGGCTGAAGGACCTCCAATTGCCACTATCATAGACCACGTCCTTGACTACTGCAAAGATCCCAACCCAGTCATGCTCCATTGATCCCTCTACCATTGTCCAAAAAACTCTACTTCTACTTCACTCCAGAAATCAAACATGACATTGAACATGCCAAGCAGAACCTAGACATCCTCATCATGGAGCTGAACATCAGCTGTTTCACTTACCACGGGTTTGGCAAGGAATTTCTGAAGTTCCTTGGGTTAAGCCCAGACTCTGTCCTGCAGGTGGCACTCTAGCTGGCCTATTAAAACTCACATGGGAAACTGTATGCCACTGTATGCCACTGCTGAGTCAGCCTCACTCCATCACTTCCACCGTATGGAGACCATCCGCTCCACTGCCTCCACCACCTTGGCCTTCATCCAGGCCATGGCTGATAAGAACCATCAGGCCTCCAAGAGACTATCTTTGCTGCAAGAAGCAGTCAAGGTCCACAGCACTTTCACAGAGCAGGCTCTGGATGGTCAAAGCATCGACCGACATTTGCTGGGGCTGAAGCTGGAGGCCATTGCTGATGGCTTCCGCATACCAGAACTGTTCATGGACACTTCCTAAGCTGCTGCCTCATATTGGAAACTCTCTACTGGACAGGTAGCTGCCCACACATACTGTGTGATGTGTTATGGACCACTAGTACCTGATGGCTACGCTGTCTGCTACAACCCTCTGTCACCGCCTTCAATTGCTGCCAGGAGACCAATGCCAAGCATCTGGCCGGAAGCCTCCAGAGGGCGCTGGATGATGTGGGGGCCTTGCTAGGGAATAGTAAAGATGGCAAATCGTGAATGTCTTTCTTGAGACACACTCCATTCCTCTGTTCTCTCTCCCTAGACTGAACCTGATTCTTTCTAGACTGAACAGGGCCTCTATGCCCTGTTGTTGGACCTCCAGGGGAACTGGTTGGCCACTGTGTGAGACTGGATGCTGGACTAGATGGACCATTATTCTGATCCAGCAGGGCTCTTCTATAGTGGCTGGATAGATTCAGGTGGGTAGCCATGCTGGTCTGAAGCAACAGAACAAAGTTTGAGTCCAGCAGCACCTTTAAGACCAACAGATGATCTCTTTCAAAGGTTTTACGTACAGTTCCGGTTGATGGCGGCACGCTAGACAGACGCATCTCCCAGGGATGCGGTCTGTGCACGGCGGGAAGGAGGGGGAACGCTGGCCCGTTACCCCCCCCCAGGGAGCCTGGCGGAAGGCTCCTGGCCAGGGGACTTATGATGAGTCGCCTCTTCGCCTACGTTTTGTGGGTGAATTGAGGCGCTCTTCCATTCCAATGGTCCTTCCTCCGAATGGGACCTTGTGATGCCGACCGGGGCAAGTGTAGGAGATCGAGCAGGTGAAACAACGCAAAGCGAGGTCGGAAGACCAGACATGAATGTGAGTCAGACTGAGCGATTAAAGAGAAAAAGAAAGCTCCCTACCCCATGTTGAAAAATGGAGAGTGAAGCGGGCGGGGGAGGGATGCCTCCTAACCGCATTTTGAGCAAATTGAGGGGGGGAGCGGAAGAAAAAGCATGTTAAGAAATACTTACCAAGGTGAGTTCAGGTGTTTGAGCGCATATTCAGAGACTTTCAAAATATTTTTCAAAGTAAACAATTGAGAAAGATGGCGGGGAAGAGGACGGAGAAAGAGAAACTTTCAAAAGTGAAACTAATGGAGAGCCCTAAACCGGAAGGAATCAACGAGCTGGCAAAAACTGTGGCAGAATCCATACGCCCTCTACTGGACCAAATGAGTAACCTCAAGGATCAGATGTCGAGAATGACTCAGTGCATCACCACGCAGCAGACACAGATAACCGAGACACTTAAAATGATGAACGAAACGGCTGAAAAGGTGAAAGCAGTGAACGCCACTGCACAAAAGGTGAAAAAGAAAGTTCAAAAGCTGGAAAAGAAGCAAGTTTCTATGGAAGAGCAACTGCTACAACTACAAATGGAAAAGGCAAATATGATTCTTCGCTTTCAGGGCTTGCCAGAGAAAAAGGGAGAGAATCTTAAGGAACTAATGAGTGAAGTATTGGCCCCAGTAACAGATATGAAGGCGGAACTCTTGTTAAACGAAATGGATGTGGCCTATAGGTCATATTCAGGATATATAAAGACAAACAATCTGCCTGGGGAAACTGTGGTAAGATTCTTGAAGAGGCATGTGAGGGATACAATCTTGAAAGCAGTATCTGGAGCACCCCTGAAAGTGGGGGAGAATACCATCAGAACGTTAAAAGACATTCCATTTGAAATAAGACAAAGGAGAAAGAAATATAAAGAATTAATTCTTTTTCTACAGACAAATGCAATTGGATATAGATGGTTAACTCCAGAAGACGTAACCTTCAAAATCAAGGATAAAAAAGAAAAGATTAACTCTGTCCAGAAAGCACAGGAATTTTTAAGAGTCCAGATGGGAGGGTCAGGGAAAGAAGGAGAAAAAGGGGAGGACAGTAAGTCCAATGGCGAGCTGGACTCGGAATCCTCCGGGGAGGACTCTCTATCAGAGAAAGGGGCGGCAGCCCCTAAAAGTCCTTATAAGCTTCGGAAGTCCAGATGGGAGGGTCAGGGAAAGAAGGAGATAAAGGGGAGGACAGTAAGTCCAATGGCGAGCTGGACTCGGAATCCTCCGGGGAGGACTCTCTATCAGAGAAAGGGGCAGCAGCCCCTAAAAGTCCTTATAAGCTTCGGAAGAGACTAGGCAAGGAGAAGTAAAGGATGTTGACGTGAGATGCTTTGGGGTGTTTCTATATGACAGTTAAATTTAAGATTTGAAAAAGAAAATGTTAAACTTGACTCAGTTTATAGTAAAATTAACGGGATTAAGACTAAATGTATGGTTAAATTGGTGGGATGATCTCCTCTCTTGGGTTTTTAGTCAGTAGTGGGTATCTTTCTTTATCCTATAAATGTAGTTTCCCCTCCCCTTTTTCTGTTGTAGTTTGTAGTGTTATAAAAAATGCAATAAAAAATTCCCTCCGGGGGGCATTTAGAAAAAAGGTTTTACGTACAGATTAAATGACATTGGGAATAAAATGGATCCTTGGTGCACATCATATCCCAGCTATCTGATTCTGCCTCTCCTACGGAAACCGCTTTCTTTCTGAAATGAGTTAGAAATGAGTAAAACCACCAGTGGACTGTCCCTTTAAACCCCAACATTGGTTGCAGTCAATCCACCAAAATATCATCATTGAACATATCAAATGCTGCTGATAGGTCCAGCAATATCAGCAGTCATGGACTGCCCTTATCCACATGGCAGGATCCAATCCACAGTTTGCCCCACTGGGATGTAATAGCAAACAATTGTTTGCTGTGAAAGACAGAGTGAGGGAATGCAAACACATGAGTGGATAAGATACCGGAAGCTGGTGAACTTATGAATGGTCAAAACATAATTTCACCATGATGTATAAACCAAGCCAATGTAATGGGACCTGAAATGAGGAGCAGCAAACCTCTTAATAAGATTCCTTTTCATACCCTACTTTAAACTGTAAACTATTTTCTGGTAATGGAAATGTTATTATTGCCATCAACAATAACTGTAAACTATTTTCTGGTAATGGAAAAGTTATTATTGTCATCAACAATTATTGCTATCTATTATTGTCAGCATAATGGCTTCTCTTCAATTTTCGTAAAGGGGGGGGGGGAATTCCCCTGATACTGCCCTGTCAGCTCAGACCAGCAGCCAGTTTGAACCTATAGATTTTACAGTCATACAGAAAACCTTCAGGACCTCATTATATGTTTTATAAATTTTAAGAGAAAGACATAACATTCTCCTAGTTCCCCAAACTATTGCTGAGGTGTTTAGATTACTAGAATTCTTACACTGAGAGTGGAATCTTAAGTGGATCTTCTCAGAATCCTACACAGGTCTATTCAGTGGGACTTAATCCAGGAAAGTGTTCTTTGGATTGCACTGTAAATTCTGCACAAAGCATTCATGTATTTGTGTTGCATACAACGGCTGTGATCTGCTGTTCCAGAATACAGTGCTGTTGGAATCTTAGAAAAATAGAGCTAGTTAAGCCTCCCTCTTGTTTGGACACCCACACCCATGCCAGGATCACTGCTGGAATCTCAGAAGGTGGGTCCCTTAGGACCCAGAAAATTATCTACTTCCTACTAACTACTCAAAGTAAATTCAACATGTGAAACTAGCAAGGAATTTTCTGCACAGCAGACACCAGGCAGGAGCCAAATGAGCTGTAGACCAAATGTACTGGACGACGTGAAGCAAACATAGTCAGTGGCAATGGATTACATTGAAGCTGCTCAGCAATATATTCAATTACTGAATTTCATGCAAAGCAAGCAGCACACTAAGTAATTAACTGGAGTGCAGAGACTTTAAACCCTTAGAGCAGCGTTACAACCTGCCCGTCACTATTTGTTCCAGGGAACATAGAGGTCTTTCAGCTATTGTTGAATGCTGTGTCTCCTTAGATTCCCCCTCCCTTCAACACTAATGAAACTAAACTATGAAGGATGTACTAGAAATGTCATGGATGAAATTGTATCTGGAAAGCTTTTAGTCCAGTGCATATAAGATTTTTAGACAATCATCAAAAAAGGTATCTAGTACCTGGGTTCAAAATCATTAGTGTAGGCTGCTGCACCTCAGGTTCCTGTGAGCAGAGAGAGAAAGCGTACTTGGTAATTGGGTTAGAAATGACAAAAAATGGAAAGTGAGTATCTATGTGTAATTGGAATCAGCAACCACCAAGCACTTCTGCACTTGTCAAGGCAACAGAAATTACTGGTTTGCGTGTAAGGTACTTGGGATGGGCTCCCTCACACAACTTGTCAAGGGATTTGTTGCTAATGTTAAGGTAAAGGTAAAGGTTTCCCTTGCTCAAAAGCCAGGTGAATCCAACTCTAGGGGGTGGTGCTCATCTCTGTTTCCAAGCCAAAGAACCAGCATCATCAGAAGACTTTTTCCGTGGTCATGTGGCCGGCATGACTAAATGCCAAGGCACACGGAACACTGTTACCTTCCCACCGAAGCGGTACCTATTTATCTACTTGCAGTTCCTTGCTTTCATACTGCTAGGTTGGCAGGAGCTGGGGCCAGAGACAGGAGCTCACTCCGTCACGTGGCACTAGGGTCTCAAACGGGCGAGCTACCAACCTTCTGCTGTCACATGGCACTAGGGTCTCAAACTGGCAAACTACCGACCTTCCGGCCTGCAATGTTCGTACTAGAGCAATACATAAAATAATAAAGACCACAAAGAGCCAGTCTTCAGATTGAACTGATTCCTCCCCTGATTCACTGTGTTTTGATAGCGGTATTCTACAAGCTGGAGTGAGTTGCAAGGCATTGTGGGAAGGGAAAACCATTTGGAACTCACTCATTCAGCTCTCCCACTCCAGGATTCTGTGAGCTCTCAGGGGCTTAACCAAGCTGATTTCTCTCCCTGCCACCGCAAAAACACACACCATTATTTCCCCCTGCTTGAACTGAGAAGAGTCAGCTTTCAACATGCTATGCTCTGAAGCATATTTAGTCCGCCTGTTTTTGTTTTTGTCTGGGGAGGGAGGGAGGTCATCGGGGATCACTTTACATATTGTTCTGCCTACTGAAAAGTCCACCATTTTTGTACCATGCACCCTATATTGCTCATTTCTCCCCAGAATTCTGTCTGGAGAGGCAGATTTTGTTGCTTTCATGATTTATTTATTTATATTTATTCATTATACTTATGAATCACCCAACCCCTCCACAGCAGGGCTCCAGGTGATGTGCAAAAACCATAAAACAAAACAAGACAAAATCAGTTAAAACATTACTAAAACATTTCAAACAGTCAAATGGTGAATAATTAACCAATCCCAGTTCCAACTGTCAGCTACTTCACGGACAGGGGGGAAGAGGGTGGGGTAGATGTAAATAGCAGAGAACATAGAAGGGTGCCAGCCAAGAAGGAAACAACGCTGTCCTCAGCCAGAGGGCAGATTGGCAGGGGGGGAGCCATTATTTCCCCCTGCTTGAACTGAGAAGAGACAGCTTTCAACATGCTATGCTCTGAAGCATATTTAGTCCACCTTGTTTTTGTTTTTTTCTGGGGAGGAAGGGAGGTCATCAGGGATCACTTTACATATTCTTCTGCCTACTGAAAAGTGCACCCTATCTTGCTCATTTCTCCCAAGAATTCTCTCTGGAGAGGCAGATTTTGTTGCTTTCATGATTTATTTATATTTATTTATTATACTTATGAATTGCCCAACTCCTCCACAGCAGGGCTCCAGGTGATGTGCAAAAACCATAAAACAAAACAAGACAAAATCAGTTAAAACATTACTAAAACATTTCAAACAGTCAAATGGTGAATAATTAACCAATCCCAGTTCCAACTGTCAGCTACTTCACGGACAGGGGGGAAGAGGGTGGGGTAGATGTAAATAGCAGAGAACATAGAAGGGTGCCAGCCAAGAAGGAAACAACGCTGTCCTCAGCCAGAGGGCAGATTGGCAGGGGGGGAGCAATATAGTGCTCCTAGATTGCAAGTCAATCCAAATCTGGAAGTCTTTTTTTTAAAAAAAGGCTTTTGAGTCAGCCTCTAATGTAAAGCCTTAATAAGACTGTCTCTATCCAGCTGTCTGAAATTGAGGCCACAGGGTGTGTTCAGACGGGCAGCTAATCCCACCATTATGCCGGCTCAAATTTGATCCCGATCTTTTAAATCCGTCCTCGCACAACCAGACATCCCCCAGGGGAATCACCTTACTGCACGCTGCTTCAGCTGTGGATTGTCTAGACAGCATCCACTGAAGGAGGCATGCGCAGTGGGGTTTTTTAAAAAAGAAGTTTTTGCACATGTGCATAGGCGTGATCGCACGTCCTTGTAGATCTGCACATGCGCAGAGTCAAATGTTCAAAGCACCACATGAGGGACACTTAGCCATAATTCCGACCAACAGGACAGTCCAAGCATGACCAAATTCTTTCTTTTTTTTTCTGACCCATGCTTGCAGGGCCGAGAACATAGAAGGGTGCCAGCCAAGAAGGAAACAACGCTGTCCTCAGCCAGAGGGCAGATTGACAGGAGGGCAGCAATATAGTGCTCTTAGATTGCAAGTCAATCCAAATCTGGAAGTCTTTTTTAAAAAAGGCTTTTGAGTCAACCTCTAATGTAAAGCCTTAATAAGACTGTCTCTATCCAGCTGTCGGAAATTGAGGCCACAGGGTGTGTTCAGACGGGCAGCTAATCCCACCATTATGCCGGCTCAAATTTGATCCCAATTCGCTTAAGCGCATATTGAGTAGTGATTTTTTTAAAATTGTGCCCGCTTGGGATGGTCTGATGTCAGACCACCCAATGGGAGGATTGTGTGCTGGTGGAATGATCAGACAGATGAAAGTCTGCAGTTGTCCCATCAGGACCCGAACATTCCAGATTTAAAGTGGTATCTTTTAAGTACAGCTCCGAAGCATGGCAAAACGGGATGTCCACGGAACAGGGATGTTTCCCAAATGTTTGTGTCTGGACATTACCTTTAAATCCACCAGGCACTCATGCCTGGCGTGGATCTAAAAAGCCATCTGAACGGACCCACAGTCTATCAAGAACACAATTCTGGCCAAAGAAGGAACAATAAGAAAGCCAATGGGCCAGAGCAGGTCCTGTGATTCAGCCCTCCATACACATATTTATTTAAATAATTTAATGCTTGTGTCTTGCCCTTTTCCCTTCCTACAGCAGCCCAAAGCAGGCTAATCACAAATTTTAGGAGGCTATATTCTGAAAAAAATATGCAATACCAATTAACCAGTTGGTTTCCATTCAGACAAGTGAACCATACAAGTCAATTTTACACACAGAGCTTGGGCTACAAGCGGAGCTCAGTCTGAAGCGTGGCAAAACGGGATGCCCACGGAACAGGGATGTTTCCCAGATGTTTGTGTCTGGACATTACCTTTAAATCTGCCAGGCACTTGTGCCTGGCGTGGATCTAAAGAGCCATCTGAATGGACCCACAGTCTATCAAGAACACAATTCTGGCCAAAGTAGGGGTCTACAGAAGGAACAATAAGAAAGCCTCTAAACACCAATGGGCCAGAGCAGGTCATGTGATTCAGCCCTCCATAAACATTTATTTATATAATTTAATGCTTGTGTCTTGCCCTTTTCCCTTCCTACAGCAGCCCAAAGCAGGTTAATCACAAATTTTAGGAGGCTATATTCTGAAAAAAATATGCAATACCAATTAACCAGTTGGTTTCCATTCAGACAAGTGAACCATACAAGTCAATTTTACACACAGAGCTTGGGCTACGAGCAGAGCTCAGATCACAGGTTGGCTAATACAGGCATAGATGGACCCGCAGCTATTCTGGCTCAAGGTGGTTTAGGACTTTAAAAGTCAACATGAGCACATTTGATTAGGCACAGGAACAAAGCAGCAGCCAGTGTAATTGCTGCAAATGCGGGAAATATGATCCCTGCTGTGAGCTCCACTAAATAAACTGTTGGTATTTTAACAGTGTCTATAGTTTCATGTCTGAAATGTTGGTTAAGATCAGTCAGCTAATATAGTTTATGGACTCTCTGATGGCCTGTCTCATCCTCTTGTCATTGAGGAGACCACCAGTTTAGTTGGCAACTTATATACTGTTTTTAGCCTCCTGGAGTTTACTGTAACCTGCT
The DNA here is from genome assembly GCF_001447785.1 of Gekko japonicus. Lineage (NCBI taxonomy): Eukaryota > Metazoa > Chordata > Lepidosauria > Squamata > Gekkonidae > Gekko > Gekko japonicus. The sequence continues at coordinate 359,856 of NW_015161447.1, forward strand.
TTGGGCCCTTGTAGGAGCGGAGAAAGACAAGAAGTGAGATTAGTGGGCATGGGGAACAGGGTCTTCTCAGCTATGGTTCCCCAAGCTTTGAAACACTCTTCTCCTGGAGAGCCAGCTTCCCTCCTCACAGATGGTCTTCTGGAAATCTGTAAAGATACTTTCTTGAAGACCTTCAAGGGGAATTAAACCCACTTCCTGCCAAATAAATTGTTTTATCCCAGGCTTTTTGTGTGTTTGTTAGCTTTGGTTTTTAATGATGTTGGGTTTGTGTAATACAATGGATATTGTTAATATTGCTGCTGTTTTCTGCCTTTGGTGGGGTTATTGTTTGGTTGCTGTAGGTCTTCATTTATGAAGTTTGTTATTATTAATTTTTTATTATTAATTTTATTTTTCATAGATGCATATTGCTTCAATGTTATTTTTTATTTTGTTATAAACTACCTTGAGTAGCTTTTGTAGAATGGAAAGATATACACTTTATGGACATGGTTTGTAGAATGGAAAGATATACACTTTATAAATAAATAACATTATGGACATGGCTTTTTCTATTACTCTTTCTATGAATTCTATGAGTTGTGGGGAACAATAGACATTGTTGCACAACTTTCTGAATTGCTACAAATATACATACACCTTTGAAATTATATAAAGTTTCTGTTAAAAGCAAAAGCTGTCTCTAAGCATTCTCTGAAGAGAGTCTCTGGTGTCACAAAAGAGGAAAAGTTACATGTGCACAAACAGAGCCACTGTCTGGGAGGAACAGGAATGACTTTTATGTGCCTTGTGCTGGAGAACATCCTTTTGGGTTAGGCATTTTACCCCACCATAAACTGTTTCAAACAAATCAAAAGTTCTGTTTGTTCTGTCCCTGTGAACACACAATTGGATGTTATTTGAAATTTTTAAAAAATCAGGGCTGTGAGAACAAAATAAATAAAGCAAACTAAACAAGCACAAGTTTTATGAAGAAGATATTGACTGTTGGAGTCAAAATATTTGCAGGGCAAGTTACCAGGGTTTCAAAGCCTTCTACTTTTGGTGAGTCTAAAGGGTTTAGAAAGGGGCAACAAAGGCCATCCAATGTTCAGCTGTAGGCAGAGAAATCAACCCTGGTGACCCAACAGGGGAAATGAACAACACATCAGGGACTACTTGCCATCTCTATACTCTTTTAGCACTGCCTCAAGTTCAAAATTCATTGTTTTCATATTTAATTGTGGGTGGTGTTAGCATTATGTGACATCTATCAAAAGGATACCTTCTGCCGGTTTTGGCGGGCTGATGGCAGCCGCATCCCCAGGGAGCTCCTGGGGGGCGATCCGCGGACCAGCGCAATGAGATGGGGTGTGAATATCTCTGCACCCCCCTGGGACCCTTGCCATGGGTCCCTTGCCATGGGGCGCTGAGGGTCACCACTCTGCTGGCTCTGCTTCCCTTTGCCCCGAAGGTCTCTGCGCTGTGTTCCCGAATGGGACTAAGCGACACACAACGGGACAAGCGCTTGGAGGTACAGCGTTTAAATCGTTACCTGGTGAGATCCGAGTGATCAGACGTTGAACAGTGAGTCTGTTAAAGTGAGAACACCAGAGAATGAGCAAGTCCCCTTTTACTAAAAGCGAGGGGGGGAACTCTCCCCCGGGAAAAACAAATAAGCGATTAAAGAAAAACCTTTGTTGTGGGGACGGAGTTTTAAGCGGCAATAGACTCTATTAGAGAGACTCCAGGAGCCAAATAAGCATTTGGGCAATTTTTCGGGACTTTGGCAAATTCTATAAAAAGTAAGCATGTTTAAAAATGTCGATCAGCGATGCAGTAGAAGCAGCAAGCGAGATCCAAGCTTTCTTCAGGAAATGGAAGAGCAACTGGCCCATGTGACCAGAAGTAACCATAGACTCTTTCAGGCTGGATGTTAAGCCTTTGCCCCCTGCTGGCAAAAATGAGGTACTTCACAAGAACTGTGCTATGTATTGGCTGTTATTTTCAAGGGACTGTGTTAACATTGGAGAAGTGACTAGCCTTTGATCACAGGGACTTCCAATATTTAAGAGGAGAGTGTAATGAGTAGGTTCAAGTGGTGGGGCCTGTACGCAGACGTTTAAGCAGAGCTGAAAGCGAAGGGGTATGCCATTGACATATCCAAAATAAGTCTGACGGGCAAAAGGGCAGATAGACTCTCTGTAAGTTTGGCTCCCAAAGGCAAAAAATGGAATGATCTCTAAGATTGAAGGCAAGAATTCAAGTGGATAACAGTCCTTGAAAAAGAAAAAGGGACTTTGTTTTGAGATGACTAGTTCCAGTTTCAGCAAGACAATGTCACCGGGAAAGTGTTCAAGAAGAAAGAAGATTACGGCATGGGAAGAGAAACTGACTGTGTTACACCTACTGAGGGAAATTTAATTATTAATTTGCTTTAAATGAAGAAGGGAAAAACAATTGTAAAATGAGATGCCACTGTTCTCTGAAATTTGTGTTTAAGCCAGTTAGCTATTCTGGAATGCTCTTTATATAGTCAGATCTGATGGTTTGTTAACACAATCGATGATGATGATTGACCACTCTCAATGTTAAGAAAAGCAATTTTTATGTTATTAAGCTAATACTTTTATAAGCAGTATATGATCTCCAACTCTTGGGGTTTTAGTGGGTTTTCTTTCCTTTCTCCTATAGTTTGTAGATCACCTCCCTAATTTCGTTGTGGTTTTAGAAAATGCAAATAAAAAAATCCCCTACGGGGGGGCCATAAAATAAAAGATGCCTTCTGTTTTGTAAGCAATTGACCCAATCCAACTGAATCGTTTTGAAAAGCTGCTTAGTGGGGAAGTCAGACTTTAGCAAAGAAGTTTCTAAGGGAAGGACTCTTTTTGTTTATGCTAGAAAGTGCTATGTACATTGATAAAGCTGTATAAATGCATATATGTATAAATAAATGCAGAGAAGAATAATTTAAATACAACAGCACGATCCTAAACTGTACACTTCTAAACCCAATGAGAGTGCAAATGTTTTTAGGATTGCATTGCAAAGTAAACAGCAAGAGTTTTCCCCTGAACATGTTGTTTTTATGGCTTTTTAAAATGTTTATAATATTGTTTTATATTATTTCATTGTATTATTTTTACTTTGCAAATAGAGAGAAGAGACTGGATTTATACCCCACACTACCTGAAGGAGTCTCACAGCGGCTTACAATCCCTTTCACTTCCCCTCCCCACAACACCCCGTGGGGTCGGTGGGGCTGAGAGAGCTCTCCCAAGAACTGCCCTTGAGAGAACAGTTCTGAAACATCTTATGACTGACCTAAGGTCACACCAGCAGCTGCATGTGGAGGAGTGGGGAATCAAATCTGGTTCTCCCAGATTAGAGTCCATGCTCCTAACCACTACACCAAACTGGTACTACACCAATACTTCCATCAGGTCTTAGACAGCATCTACATTTTCTACATAAATAAATGTGTTCTGTCCGACTTGGCATGCATTTTCTGTCATCAATGCTCAAGTCATCTTCCAATCCTTTTTCATATCCCCAAACTTCCCAGTGAAGTTTGATCAGGAGTTGCCAGCCCTGCCTCCCACCTTCATCTGCACACCCTCCATCCCAGCCTGAATGTATGTACTGCATATGTAATACCATGAGCAAGTCCCACGAGACACACACAAAACATGAGGACCAACTGCCATGTTTTGTGTCTCACAGAGAATCTTGCAGCAGTGATCTTGGGACAATGACCACAGCAAATGCCTCCAAGGAAGCCTTACTGGGAAAAATCAGGGAGTGCCGACATTATGACAGCAATTCAGCCATGTCAGGCTTGAAGACAAAGATGTCTCTTCCTGTATTGTCTTTTACATGATATGCAATCACTGACCATTAACAGGATTCAAACGTTAAGTGCCTGTGACACTGTGGAACCCCCATTTCAGATCTTCCCATTATCCCCAAAGTTCCTGCCGAATATATGACTCAACTTCATGCCTCCAGTTTTGAAATACTGAATTATAATTCAATCAAAAACTTCCCTTCCTGTTGCCCGTCCCTGGTGCTCTTTAGTCAGTTCTATAGTTTTCTCCTGATAAGTTGCCCAGCTCCCAAGTATTCCATTATCCTCTGTTGTAATCTTTTGTTTCTTGAAAGGAACCCATATTATGCTATGGGCCAATTTTTTTTCACCATTTGCAAAGAATGGATGGTATGATCATAAATGTAAAGTGCTTTAAAAGGTTTTAGTGCATACTGTGAGACAAACACGACACAATACTTGTGGGATGTTGATGCCTCATCTTTTACAATTAAGACCTCAATATAAAAATCTAATTAAGCAAAATAATACTGATTATACCAAACTGTAAGCCGCCCTGAGCCTGCCTTGGCAGGGATGGTGGGGTAGAAATTGAATGAATGAATGAATGAATGAATGAATGAAATGAAATGAAATATTAGGGGATGAGTTGGAATATGCAAATATTGAAAAGAGTGAGCCTCATTTTGGGGAGCTAGTTTCTAACAAAAGAAGTGGTTCTCTTTGTCAGTTTGATGCATTCATATCAGGCAAAGAATTGTTTACATATTTTTGTTCTGTTTTTGGATCCCAACCTCCCTGTCCTTCTGTAGACTTATCTAGTCTCCCAAAGTGGGACCGTGTCTCAGAATCTGAGATCAAAGGCTTAATAGCCTCTTTAACCTGTGAGAGATCTCCTGGGGAAAGTCTGATTCCCCCAGATGTATGTAAAGCTTTTCCAGACTGGTGGTCCCCTGTGGTGGCTAGAGTTTTTTTCACAAATTAATGACACAAGCTCAATTCCTTCTGGTTGGAAACTAAGTATTATCATCCCTATACATTAAAAGGGAGTTAAATCTGCCCCACAAATCTACTGACCAATAAGTTTGCTTGATATAGCAGCCAAGTTATATGGTAAATATCTGCTGTCTAAACCAGAAGACTGGGTAGCTGAGAAGCAAATTATACATCCTGTTCAAGCAGGATTTAGGAATGGATTCGGAACTATTAACCACTGCCAAACACTTCATCAACTGGCTTTCTCGGGTATACGTGGTCCTCTGAAGTCTCTATATGTAGCATTTGTTGACTTGGCTGCTGCTTTTGATTATATTGATAGAACCCAACTGTGGTCAAAGCTGGTGGACACGAACATTGATAATTGACTATTATTCCTGCTTCAAGAGTTACATAAAGAAACCCATGCCCAAGTCAGAGTCAAGTCTGGATCTCTAACCAACAGAATTCCTATCTGGAAGGGCATGAATCAGGAATGTGTGTTGGCTCCCTTACTTTTCAATCTGTAACAATATAGTTGGGAGCCTTTTAGGTCCCCATTTTGTCCCTCCCTCAGTGGGCCATCAAAAATTTTCAGTTTTGCTATACATGACATGGTCTTAATTTCTCTCACCAAAACTCGTCTGAGGAGGCTATTGCACCAACTAGGGCTATACTGTAAAGAAGAAGCTCTTACCATTTATTTTTGAAAAGACCAAAGTAATGCTTCTTAGGAAACGGGCTAAAATTTCTTCCTGGAGTATTTTGGGTAATCCAATTAAACAATGTAGTTCATTTAAATGTTTTGGTGTAACATTTCGAGAGACCCTAAATTGGTCCGCCCATGTGGGCAACAGTTAAATCATCAGCATTGAGAATAATTGGATCCATCTTGAGGTTTTATTACTCAAAGGGCAGATGACTTACAGATCCTGCTCTGAAATTATATAAAGCAAGGTTGTACCTCATCTCCTGTATGTAGTTGAAGTGTGGGGATGGAACGATGATAATTTAGCCAGCCTTGAAGTAATTCAGAATCAATTTGTAAGGTGTATTTTGACCCTTCCCAAGGGGTCTCCAGCTGTTTTAATGAGAGCTGAAACTGGTATTCCCTCTCTTAGGGCTTGGGTGCATTTAATAATGATAAAACATTGGAAAGGAACTGGAAACTCAAGATCTAACTCACTCAGCCAACAATCTTTCAACTTGCTGCTATCCAAAGTTCCACAGTGCCTTGTATTTCTCAACAGCATACTCTCAAGGTACTCCATTCCCAATGATCTTTTAGGAACATCAATGGATAACTCCCAAGTCAGGAACTGGATTTATAACTCTGATGCAGGGATCAACCATGCTCAAACATTAAAATCTAAAATAACACAATGGTACAAATTAATTAAATTTGACCATATTGGAATTCCCTATTTAGTCAACATCTCTAACCATGTACTTAGAATGACCTTTACCTCTTTACACTTTCAAGCAATGCCAACAGCCAGGGGTCATTTCGTAGAAAAAGAGCTAGGGGGACTCATTAGCATAACTCATTAGCATATGCCACACCCCCTGACATCACCGGAAATGTGTCCTCCCCACAGCCGGCGGCGACCTCCAGCGGGCACCAGCAGGGAGCTCCAGGCCCCGCCCTCCCGCACCTCACCCGGGGGGATGGTGTCCCCCAGCGTCCCCCCCAAATGACCCCTGCCAACAGCACTTTCAGAGGGTCACTTTGATCAAATTCCAATGGCCCAATGCATATGTATTTGTGGATCTCATGTACTTGATCTCATGTACTACCTCATTGCAGCCTTTTTTGTCCATTATATTCTAATCCCAGAGTCAAATTTCTAGCAGGAATCTTATCCGGTGTAAATTTATACCGAGTTGCTGAGAAAATTACATTTCTGCTCTCTGATATTGATGTGTGTATGTCTCATACAGTTGCATTATTTGTCCTTGCTGCAAAGAAAATAAGGTCCTAAGTGACAGTGGGAGGGAGCTACTTAGATATTTGTTCTTACCACTTCAGAAAATAATCCAATCCACGCTTTGGAGTTTTGCTTTCAAAGAATTTACTGCAGCAGGATTTTTCAGAAAGACAATAATTGACTGCAGGCCACTAATACAACAGAAAGGCCTTCAGAGCACAAGCATTAACACAGACTAAAGCAGAGCAGGGAGAGAAAACAACAAGAGGTAGGCTGAGAGAGAAAAACATTCAGTAAACCCTGAACACTAGAGAATGCTCCACAGCTCCCCTTAGGGTACAAGTGGACTAAACTACTCTTTCAGCAGTATTTACAGTAATTAAACTCCTAGCAGGCTGTCGCTTCTCCAAGACCACTTCTCGACAGCATGCGTACTATTCCACCATGTTTAATTTTGCTAGAAGGGTCCAATGGCTCTCTCCAGGCAAGAGTTTCGTGAGAGTATCAGTAGTCATTTCTTCAGTTGGTAAATTCTGCATGTTAATGAGCCCTTGATTCTGCATATCTCTCAGAAGATGATACTTAACATCAGTGTGACCAGAGGTTGACCTTTTCAGGCTGTGACAGTTTTATACACTCTTGATAGTCTTTAAAGATTGTTATTGGTTCAGGTCTATCCACTCCTAGTTTTAACTGGCATATCCAGATATCCTCTTGGCATGCTTGCGCAGCTGCAACATATTCTGCTTCTGTTGAAGAAAGTGCTACCATTGCCTTTTTCAGCTTGCCCAGTTAATGGTGCCTTCTCCATACTGAAACAGATATCTACTGGTGGATTTCCAATCAGTGGTGTCTTCAGCCCAGTCAGCGTCCACATATCCTTTCATTTTTGGATCTGCAGTTGCTGGACTCGCAGCTTCAACTGGCTTGTTCCCTTCAGATACCACATCACTCTTTTCACTGTATCCCAGTCGGCCTGACTAGGTGCAGAAACTTTCCTACTCAGAAATTCTACAGCAGCACTTAAATCTGGCCTAAATCTGTGGCTAGATACAATACTTTTCCGATTGTCTCACGATTTGATTATTATTTGACAATGCTTCTTGACTGCTGTCATTTTTCAGGTATCCTACTTCCATGGGTGTTCTCACCTATTTTGCATCTTTCATTCCAAAATGTTCCAGTATCTCAGTTATTTTTTGTTTCTTAGTAAGTAGATAGGTCTCATCAGCTTCTCTTTCTATCTGAATAACAAGGTAGTATGCAATGCCTCCCAGTTGTTTCACTTTGAAATTTTGATTCAACTGGTGCATTTTCCTATCACAGTCCCCTTCTTGTTCAAAACAAAGAATCATGTCATCCACATAAATCAGGATGTATGCCCATTGGTTATCTTGCTTTCTGGTGTACAAACAGGGATCTGCTTTGCCTCTCATGAATTCTTCTCTAGTGAGTACTTCATTTAATTTCTCATTCCATGTTTTGGCTGTCTGCTTTAGGCCATAAATACTCTTTTGGAGTTTACATACAAGGGTCTAGTCTACTGATTCCTCAAAGCCAGGTGGCTGGTCCATGTAAAGCTCTTCTGTAATATCACCATACAAAACTGGTTTTTATGTCTAAATGTTTGACATGCATTCCCTTTCTAGCTGCTAAGCTCAGCAAGGTTCTGATAGTGGGATACTTTACTACTGGAGCAAATGTTTCATCGTAATCCTCACTATATTTTTGGGAACATCCTTTTGTGACAAATGTTGCTCTATACCTTTCAATTTCCCCTTCTGTGTTATATTTAATTTTGAATGTCCATTTGCATCCTATAGTTTTGCACCCAGGTGGCAATTTGGTAAGCGTCGAAGTCTTATTCTTGTGAAGTGATTGTATCTTTTCTGCTGCTGCCTCTCTCCATTTTCTGGCTTCACTTTCAGGCAACTTGGAGATATTTTCCCAGGACAAGGGCTCAGGTATTTTCTCAGTTTTGGCTATACAGGATAGTCTGTGGGGTGGTATGCCTTTAGTTGCTCAAGTTGAGCATCTGAGGCTTGTAACTTTGCTTGGTCCCATTTCCTCTTGAAACCCTGATAAGTCTGTGCTGAATTCCAACTGTACTTCGCTTGGTCTTGCTGTCTCTTGTTCTCTTGTTAATGAGTTTTCTTTAACTTCTGCGGGTTGCATCAGATTTAGTCCTGGGTATACTGTACCACTTATTGCAACTTTGTCTGTCTTCAGGAATATAATTCCATACCTTTTACAGTGATCTGTGTAACTCGCTAGTATTTCTTCTGTGACTCTAGTGTCCAGCTTTGAGCATTTTTCACTGGGAATGAAGCCATAGGCTTTGCATCCAAACACTCTGATGTGCTTGATGCCATAATCATAGAATCATAAAATGTTAGAGTTGGAAGGGACCTTGCAGGTCATCTAGTCCAACCCCCTGCACTCTGCAGGAGCATAGCCGAAAGATAGCCCTACAACATAGCCAAAAGATGGTCGTCCAGCCTCCACTTGAAAACATCCAGCAAAGGAGCATCCACAACCTCCCGAGGCAGACTGTTCCACTGCTCAACCACTCTTACAGTTAGGAAGTTTCTCCTGATATTTAGCCGGTAATGACTCCCTTGTAATTTCCACCCATTAGATCTAGTCTTGCAACCTGGAGCAAGAGAGAATAGATCCGCTCCATCTTCTTCATGACAGCCCTTCAAGTACTTGAAGACTGCAATCATGTCCCCTCTAAGCCTTCTCTTTCCCAGGCTAAACATACCCAACTCTTTCAGCCTTTCCTCATAAGACTTGGATTCCAACCCTCTCACCATCTTGGTTGCCCTCTTCTGGACACGCTCGAGCTTGTCAACATCCTTCCTAAAATGTGGTGCCCAAAACTGGACACAGTACTCCAGGTGAAGCCTGACCATAGCAGAATAGAGCAGAACTACCACCTCCCTTGATCTAGACACAATGCTTCTGTTAATGCATCCTAAGATTGCATTAGCTTTCTTCGCAGTCACATCACACTGCAGGCTCATATTTAGCTTGTGATCAACCAGAACACCTAGATCCCTTTCACATGTGCTGCTGTCAAGTCAAGTCCATCCCATTCTATATTTGTGCCTTTGATTTTTTTTGTACCTAAGTGTAGGACTTTGCATTTATCTCTATTGAAATTCATGTTATTTGTCTCAGCCCACTGTTCCAGCCTATCTAGATAATTTTGAATCCTGATTCTGTCTTCTTCAGAATTAGCAATCCCACCCAGCTTTGTGTCATCTGCAGATTTGATAAGCATCCCCTCTATGTTTTCCTCTAGGTCATTTATAAAAACATTGAACAACACCGGGCCTAGGACCGAGCCCTGTGGCACTCCACTCGAGACTTCCCTCCACGTAGATGCAGAGTCATTTATGAGCACTCATTGGGTACAATTTTTCAACCAACCATGAATCCATCCAACGGTTGCACTATCCAGCCCACACTTAACCAGCTTATCCTCAAGGATATCATGAGAAACTTTGTCGAATGCTTTACTGAAATCTAGATACACTATGTCCACAGCATTGCCAGAGTCAACCATTTTAGTAACTGTCATATGGAGTGCTGAGTGCTGCGGACCCTGCCACTCAGCTGTTAGGTCTAAATATCTGCCAGTCATTTAACCGTTTGGTATTGCAAAGCAGTGGGGAGTTCTTGAAAGAGCTGTTCTGGAAAGAGTTCTCTCAGCCCCACCTACCTCACAGGGTGTCTGTTGTGAGGAGGGGAAGGGAAAGGAGTTTGTAAACTGCTCTGAGACTCTGAGTGAAGGGCGGGGTATAAATCCAATCTCTTCGTCTTCTTCTTCTTCTTTTCATAGCACAGAACAATCATTTCACATTGAACCTGTGAAATCTATTACCTCAAAATGATTCCCATGGAGCAGTCAGTGCATTTCGGAACAGTGTTTTCTTCAGGTGCAGCAGCATAAATTCTTCAGCTGTTTCTAGGGCAAAGGTTCTCCAGCGTTTTCAATGACAGGAAAAATATTTCTTATGTAGAAATTCTCTGACATTTCCAGTTAAAATGATCTGAAGTATCAGCTATGGGAAGACCACTGCTAAAACCGTGGGGAGCTGTTGCCCCCTGGATCTTGTGAACTAATGATTTGACTAGTTACAAAACAGATACATACAGATTGGAGTATTAACATGATTGCACCGATGTCTGCCTCTTCTCCTGTATTCTCAAGGTTAAAACTAATCTTGGATGGTAGTTAACTTTTTCACCCAGGAGTTCTCAGGAGGAATCACCCCTTGCCAAATTACAATAATCTTATTAATTAGCATGAGTTTAGCTCTTGCTATTTATGAACACTAGGTGGCAGAATCCAACTTTCCAGAGGAAATGTCAGCCTCCATTCCAAGATTCTCTTCCAGGGAATCCAATGATACTGAAAAAATTGGTGATCTTTCTGACATTACCTGCCCAATTTAATAACGATCTGCTTGAGTTATTTTTTAAAAAAGGAAAAAATGCTTACCAGGATGGTTTTGTTTGTCATGGGTTCCTTTTGGGAAGAATGATATAGCTTGTCACATTCGGTTGATTTATAATTTAAATTCTTGCCCTTGGTAATAAATCATTTGCCTGGCTTTAGACTACATGATGTGATCAACTTGTGTTACTTTTGATATCACAGCAGTGTGAAATGTCCCTGTGGTTGTGACATTACAGAGCAGAACATCAAGGGTAAGCAGGGTAGTAAGATCTCCTCTAACATATTCTAGAGTGTTCTACACATCCACTATGGGGGAAATTAGACCACAGGTTTAAAAAAAAAAAGCAACAGAAAACTATGCTTAAAAACAATAACGTTCTTACATAATCCAAAAACAGCAGAGTGACATCAAGCCAGCCAAATGCTAAAAAACAGATGTGATTTCTGCAAACATCTAAAACTCAACCCCCCCAAAAAAGTCCAGAGAGAATTCAGAGAACATGAGCCACAGTTCAGAAAATTTGGATCGTTGTACGTGACACCCTAACTTCTTATGGCTGAGGTTTCCAGTGCAGGGTCTCACACAGATGAAATAATTATTACACCAGGTGGGGAGAAAAATACCATCATATGGACTGGGAGGAGGCACTCTCCCTAGTATCCACAAACAATTTAGATTTTCCATTATAGACCAAGGAACACTAAGATCCATGTATATCCCAGTCATGCAGGAATCTTTCACTGTTCATATGTCCTATGATAGTATGTATAAATGCTTGTTGAATGTATTATAATTATTATTACTGCTTTTTCTTGTTCTTATTTAAACAAAATGTTATCTATAAACACAGTTTTTAAAAAGAGTGCAAAAGGGTAGGTCTGCTTAAACAGGGAGGTTTTTCTCTGCATAATCTTCCAGGCTGGAGCACCTTTTCAGAGCATGTATACAACATCATGCTCTAATTGTGCTTTAATCATCCTTTTCCCATCCTAAACATGCTCTTTCCCAAACCTCCTTTGCTGCTATCTGTTTTGAAAGAGTGCAGTCCAAGCACATTATCTTGCTATCTGGGTGCAAAGCTGCTCATTTTCTTGCCCTGACAGGGCCCCCACCCACATCAGTGCCATTTTTCTGCTGTTAGCCCCTCCATTGGGATATTTGGTTAATACGGCAGAGTTTTGCCCAGTCATAGAAGTGAGATAGGGGCCACAGTGGCTTAGAGGTTAAGAGGCTGAGCTGCAGACGTGAAGGTCTATAGTTTGGCAGTTCAAGACCCTAGTACTATGTGACAGAGTGAGCTCCCATCTCTGGCCCCAGCTCCTGTCAACCTAGCAGTTTGAAAGCAAGAAATTACAAGTAGATAAATAGGTACCTCTTTAGTGGGAAGGTAACAGCGTTCTGTGTGCCTCGGCATTTAGTCATGCCGGCCACGTGACCACGGAAATATCTTCGGACAGCGCTGGCTCTTCAGCTTGGAAACGGAGATGAGCACCGCCCCCTAGAGTCAGATTCAACTAACTTTCAAGCAAGGGAAACCTTTACCTTTACCTTTTTACTAGAAGTGAGACACTGAGTACAGTAAATAAATCTCCCAATAAGTATATTGCAAAAGGTAAAAACTTACATTTATTCAAGTAGATCCAGTTCACATTCAGGATGCTGTCAAAATAAGAGAAAGAAGCCTAATCTAAAGAGTACTTTCCCTGTCACAAATGGCCAGCTTGTCTGGCATCATGTGTGTGGGAGTATGAGGGCACTGTATCTACAGGAGAGCTCCGTGGCGTGCCATGTAAAGAAAGTGTGAAGGACAAAGTCAGAGAAGGGGTCAGAGGACAGCTCCCAGGTTAAGACAAAGCACGGTTGTTTTGGGGCAGGAAAAACGACATTCCAGCTGGCTTCTGTGGGGGCCCCGGGCAAGCCAAGATAAGGCAGTTTAAACTGCCTCCCCTCCCCTCCAAGGGCCGGCTTCCTCCGGTTCCCCACAGCTGCAGGGTGCCCGGGCAAGCCAAGGGAAGGCATGGGAGTGTGGCCTAATAGGCTAATAGGTTTCTGCTGTTGGGTGTGGCTTATTATGCTAATGAGTTCCTGCTGGGCTTTTTCTACAATTTTTTTAAATTTATTTTGGATTTATATCCCGCCCTTCCAAACAAAAAAAGCCCTGAGACAAATCCCAGTCAAGGAGATAACATCTATACATTCTTAGAGTGTTGTAGCACACACACCCCAAATGTCCAGGCATGCTGAGTCGCTCACTCCCAACACCTTTATTCCTGCCATTTCCACTGCCAGGCTTTAAGAACTACCAGTAATTGCTAGAGTGCTATAACACCACAATTACCAATTTTTGAAAGTCATAAAAAAAATCCCCCAATGGTACAGCAAGGAAAAATGCACAAAAAATAGGGGCGGAACTGATAACTGAACACAGAAAATTCTGGCATGCCAATGTATACACCTCTATATTTGCAATGGCAATGAAAACGTCATGGAAAATCTTTGCTGCATAGAATCAGTGTAGGTTGTGTCTTACTTAAGACAATCAGAGGTAATCCAGAGGAAAATGTTAGAGATATCAGTGGAAAATGTTCTGGGGGAAATGCAGTGGCAAAAATGAGGAAGAAGTATGGAGAGATTTTCAGAAAAGTCAGGAAAGGGAGAGTATAATAAACCAAGCATGAACTTCAGCTCTAGAAATATAATAGTTAATTATGATAACATAACAAGGGAGAATTGAAAAGCTCTTGCATCCCTTCACAATCAAAAAAGATCAATTTCTCAAGGATCATTTTGTATAATACAGGGCATTAGGGCAGTCTCAGTATGAATTCAATATTGATTTTTCATAACCCATTTTATACATATTTAGATAGCCTCCAGCAATAACAGTGAAACTGAATAGACTGACTGAAGTCTCAAATCTATCTGGTTAATTGTAAGAACAAATCTCTCACCTTCACTTTTAGTTTATAAAGGTAAGTCTTTGCAACGGATTTCTCAAAGGACAACTGGAACTGATAACAGTTGCATGCATCCCGGCAAGTCGTAGCAAATCTTCCCTGGCAGAAGGGTAACTATTTTCTCCTGAGTTCAAAACCATTGAGCAGCAAATTCTAGTCAAGCAGAAGGGTATTCTTATTTATTTATTTATAGTTCGTCATCAGAAAACCAGTTAAGGACATGGGCAATATAGAACAGGAGGGTGCTAAGGAGAGCAGCAATTTAGTAATGCTGTCCTTACTACCCAGCTGGCACTTGAAATTTGGCCTTCCACAAAAACTTTATTTATTTATTGTGGTTTGTATCCTGCCCTACCCTGCAAGTGGGCTCAGGGCAGCTCGCATCATATCATAAAACAACAGACAATTCTAAAAACATCAAATAACGCCATACAAATAACATTAAAATTTAACCTAAAGAAGGTCCCTGCCACACGGCAGGGAAAAGGATGGCTGAACTGCGGCTAATCAGAGCCGCACCAAAGTTGAGACGCCGCGGCAGGATCCCACAGATCCCCTGAGCCGCGGCACATCGCTCCCCAACATGATCAGATGCCGGGGAGGAAGAGTCAGATGGGAGGGGGAGGCTGCCGAACTGTGCATGCTCGAGCATGCACAGTACGGCCAGGGGTAAACATTCCGGGCTAATGTAGCCACACCTACTGTACATTAAACCAACCTATCAGGTTGTGTGCATGAACGACCAATCATAAGCGGTCCCGCTTACATACATTCAAATCTGATTGGCCACAATACTTTTCGGCGCGAATCCCTGCCGAAGCTTGAAGCTTTGCATGGCTTCTCTATGGGAGGATTCACATACCTCCTAATGCATTCAGGGCAGCATCTGAATACATTACAAGGGCCGAAATAATCTCAGTTTCCTAGCCAACAATTCGGCGGTTGGTGTCTTTCAATGCACACTAGCCCCATGCTACAAGGGCGATGGATCAGGATGGATTAGGTCAGTCGCTCCTTGCACCAATAATAGGAAAGCACAATAGGCAGCCAGAGCAGGGGAGGCCACTGTTATTTGACATCTGTTGCCTGAACCAAAAGCCTGGTGGAACAGCTCCATTTTACAGGCCCTGTGGAACTGCAACAAATCCTGCAGGGCCCTGATCTCAATTGGGAGCATGTTCCACCAGGCTGGGGCCCGGGCCAAGAAAGCTCTGGCCCTGGTTGAGGCAAGATGGACATCTTTCAGGCCGGGGACTACAAGGCGGTGCTGGTTGGGGGAGCGCAGGGCAGCTCTAGAATTGCCGTCACATTCTGATTATGCCAGCTTGGAAGGGGATCTTACTAATTGCTTACTATCTACTCAGTTTCAGCATCTGCAGCCAGAGGGAATTAATTAGTATTTATTATTATTCCTGGCTGTAGCATGACAGCTATACACCTTCGTGTCCCACTCCTTTCAGAGCCCATGGAGCAGTGTGAAGTAAATATTCTCCTGAAGTATGCATTTGGGAACAGCAGAGCTGCTAGGAGTGTGGGGGTTTTTTCTGCAAATTTCATCTTCTTTGAATGTATATTGTGTTTGCTTGCTTCTCTGCAAACTGTGGAGCTATAGTACCATGCTATCGATTTTGATCATATCCTCTAGAATTTTAATGGAAATTCATTGTTTTTGTTAGCTACAGTCCTATTAAGGGACTTAATATATTTGTACTGACACAGGAGAAGTATGTGCTTTCACTCTTTGCAGTATTTTGTTAACTTTTTAAAACAAATCTTAGAGCTTTGTATCAGAAGTTGCATGTAAGGTCTTATTGTTGAGAAGAAACAGGGGAATGTTTTACAAACACAATTGCCCCTTTTCAGCTGTTGTTGCTCTTGGTGTTCACAAGGAGGTAGTTTTTAGGGAGAAGAAAGAATGGATCCGCCTTGCTGAGGCAGCCAGGACCCTGACCTGGATCCATTCATACAGATTTTTTTTTTAATCCCCATAGGGATATTTTTTATTTTGCATATACTACAAACTACAAAGAAATATAGGGGAGGGACTACAACTAGGGATAAAGAAAAGCAAACCACACTAGACTAAAACCCCAAGAGAAGGAGATCCTTTCACTGTTAGTAAATATGTTAGTGCCATTAGTTTTATTATCACAATATACTTGTTGAGTTCTTGCTTATAACAATTCGCTTCTTGTATGTTATTTAGTTAGTTGTTATGATAGAAGTCTCTGATCATCTTCTTATTCTTTGCTTCTAAAGGCCATTTTCCAAGTCCTTCTGCCTTTACTTCGGCTTTCTGTCTCTAAAATCGTATACCACTCTGACAGGTCCTGCACCCTTTTCTGCTGCAGAATCCTCTTCCGTTCCCAAGGTAGCAGAGTCACTCGACTTCGATTCTCCCTCTTTAGACTCATCATCTGTCCCCAGCTGACGTTTCAAAAATTCTTTAGCTTTAAAAGTGGCATCTATCTTCTCCCTTCTATTGTTGATCTTAAAGATGACACCTTCCGGAACCGCCCATCTTTACGATATTCCATTAGTTTGAAGAAATTAGTTCCTTGTAATTTTTCCTCTTTTGTTTAATTTCAAATGGAATGTTGTAACGATTTCATGTTTATGTGTGTGTGTGTGTCTTTAAAAGATTGGTTTAC